>NC_071258.1:1820000-1892500 GCF_023375685.1 Ictalurus furcatus
TATAGTCAAGGTCATGTTTCCTAATCAATAGTTTGATAACAGCCGGTTTAAAAGGTTTAGATACATAAGCGATGCTAGATCCAATTTCTTCAGCTAGTATTTACATAGCTATCTAGCTGTACTATTTTATTGCCGCGTGACAAAGGACGTTGGATTAAAATGTATTATATTGTCATGTTCACATTATATCTTCATTGCATAATTTAGATTTATATATTTATTCATTTTTTTAGATCGGATCTGGATCAGATCTTTTGACAGGTCACATTCCTAACCACAAGTGACCAATATCCGTCTTTAATTTGAACACACCTGTCCCCCGAAAAACACTGCAATGAGATCTTGGGTACTGTACATATGTGACCATTCTCATTCATGTCAAATGGATACTGAGATCGGATATGCATTCAATCTAGAACCGCATATGAAATCAGGACCGATTTCAACAAAGCAGATTTTCGTGTCGCTTTAAAGTAGAACATTTAATTTGCGTCCCTTGTGAACGAAGCCTATTTCGCCACAGAAATACTCTGAGTGTGATTTGGCACAGCGTGGGTTAAGTGTCATGCCCAAGTGTTTACAGAGCCAGACTGGTCTTGTATCTTGGATCAAGCCCACCTATGGTTCATAGCCTAGCTAGCAAACAGGAATATCCAGTCAGTCATGTCATTCAAATTAGCAAGTTTCTGATTTGGTTCTCTTTATTCCAGGCTGCCACTTGCTGTCTGTGTATTTAGGCAATGCAGAGACATCCATGATACAGATATTAGTAATAATTCAGAAAAGAGTAGAACAGCAAGCCTGGACTGGTACGAATGGAATATTGAAGGCAAGGCAAGGCAAGTTCCTTCCTTTTTCAGATTCTATGTAGAAAATAACCATCTCCAAAGCAGTGTTTGTGCTTATTTGGGATATTATATTGCTTATTCACTTTAGGCCAAAATGTGGTAAGTTTTGCCGTCCAACAAGCACGGACGCAGAGGCTGAAATAAACTGAACTTTTTTTTTTTTTTTTCACTCAACCATTTTACATCACATTTATCACTTCATACTTACCACCCATCCATCACTGCGAGATTCCATCCTGCTCTTTCTTCCTCTATTCCCTCATTTTACCCCCCTCCCCCTTCTCTTCTTCTACCCCTCGCCTTGTTTATTCTCTTCTCCCTTTCCTCTTCCTCCAGCCTGCCGTGCAACACGTGTGTCTCAGGCGTGTGCGCTCGCCACACAAAGGGCCCGCATGAGGCGGCGTTGCATTCTGAAGTACTCTCTAATGAGATCTAAGAAAGCAGAGCAACAAAGCTCGAGAGTGTGTGGAGATCGGTATTCATAAGTACGTAGGTTGAGCAACGACAACAACAACAACAACAACAACAAAGAAAAGGACTAGAATCCGTGCCGTAAAATTAGGGGAGAGAATAAGAAGAGAGGGGGAAAAGAGAAAAAGAGAGATGGAGGAGGAGAATAAAGAAAAGAGAAAGGGAGGGAGAGTGCAGCTGGTGAGATCTGAGTGGCAAGACCGCAGTCTGATGTTAAAGACTCCTGCCTTCTCTGTGCTCCAAACCAGATGCTTAGAAGCCATAAACAGCCTCCAGACAGGCAAAAAAAACCTCAAACACACACACACATACTGAGAGAAAGAAGACGTCGATTCGAGCTCTGTACATTTCAAGGTTTAGTGCTGTAGTTATTTCCAGTTTGGAAGCAGTTGATGGTACTCTACAGTATGTGAGAAGAAGCAGGCAGGATCATGGCCCTGAGTCATGGAGTGTGACATTGAATTTTACAAACATTTTACTTGGCTTAAAAAGGTAAGCTTGACTACTGTGATGTTTTTCTCTTTCCTTCTGCGTCTTTCTCTTGCTTTACTTTTTTTTATTTTATTTTATTTTACTACACTTTATTCTGCTTTGAATATTTGGCTTGTTTACACCACCGAACAATGCGCACTTCATGCACTTGCGTGCTCTGTTTGAGGATGAGTGGACATTGAAAATCAATAGGCTCAGGATGGGAATAGTTTTTATTAGAAGTGAGATTCATGTGCAGGGAATTCGACTCTGACACACACGGGGAGGTTAAGAAAAAAACATCCGCATAAAAGTTAAGAATAGTGCAAGAAGGAAGGATCATACGGTGCGGTTTCATCCGTTCAGGAGTTGTGAAACTGCGTTAGAAGTCTGTAGAACATCTTAACACCTGAGACATTCACAAGCACATTTACTGTCACATTTCCGTATACAACAGTGCTCTTGGATTGTGGAGTCATTTTCTATAAGAGTAGCTTGGACATAATAGTGCAGCTAGAAATCACAGTTTTACATCAGTACGCTTGTTCTATGTCATTATCTTTCCTACACTTGGACGGCAGACGCTCCACATAAACAGATTGAAAAAAAAAACTATATTGATATGGCGACATTTTCTGTAAGAGGATGATGTTTATGGAAGGAGTCTCCAGTACCAGCAGTTTATAATGCACAGAGATTGCACATTACGATTCTCAGTAACATGACAAGCTGCCTTTTTTTTGTCTTACTGAGCTAGTGAGGAATTACTGTATATCCAGTAGATATTATATAGATATAGGATGTTATAACTTGCATATTTGCATTTGCATAGTTTCCACTCTATTTGCATATTTTCATTAATATAGTTAACACTCTATCTGCATATTAGCATTTACGTAGTTTCCACTCAATTTGCATATTTTCATTTGCATAGTCAACCGTCTATTTGCATATTTTCCCTTGCATAGTTAACACTCTATTTGCATATTTTCCCTTGCATATTTAACACTCTATTTGCATATTTGAGTTTACACAGTTAAGACTCTGTTTGCATATTTTCATTTGCATAGTGAACAGTCTATTTGCATATTTTCATTTGCATAGTCAACCGTCTACGTGCATATTTTCCCTTGCATAGTTAACACTCTATTTGCATATTTGAATTTACATAGTTAACACTCTATTTGCATATTTTCATTTGCGCAGTTTCCACTCAATTTGCGTATTTTCATTTGCATAGTCAACAGTCTACGTGCATATTTTCCCTTGCATAGTTAACACTCTATTTGCATTTTTTCCCTTGTATAGTTAACACTCTATTTGCATATTTGAGTTTACATAGTTAACACTCTGTTTGCATATTTTCATTTGCATAGTGAACAGTCTATTTGCATATTTTCATTTGCATAGTTTCCACTCAATTTGCATATTTTCATTAATATAGTTAACACTCTATTTGCATATTTGAGTTTACATAGTTAACACTCTGTTTGCATATTTTCATTTGCATAGTCAACCGTCTATGTGCATATTTTCCCTTGCATAGTTAACACTCTATTTGCATATTTGAGTTTACATAGTTAACACTCTATTTGCATATTTCCCTTGCATAGTTAACACTCAATTTGCATATTTCATTTGCATAGTCAACAGTATATTTGCATATTTGAATTTGCATAGTTAACACTCTATTTGCATTTGTCTGATTTAGACATTCTACAATCAACCAACCATAATATATAGACTATCCTAACAAGTGCAAACTTATATAACCTGAGCGATTCCTCTGAAATCAGCTAGTAGATGGACAGAATTTGATTTAAGACAAATATAGTAAGATGTTGATTAAAAAAATCTCAAAGTCATCCTAGCTGTGTAAATGTAACACTGCTTGTGACTGATTGCTGGTCTGTAGGTCAACCTGCAGGCAAAGGGAAACAACGAGAGCTATCAAGAACGGCTCTGTCGACTCGAGGGAGATAAGGAATCGCTTGTGCTACAGGTAAGACGTAGAGGGTCGGCTCTGTCGTAAGGCCATGTGAGCGTGTGCGAGAGCGTCCATGTGCGTGGAGCTTTCTAAAAGTGTTTTCATCTTTGTTTTTATTGCAGAACTTTGTGTATGACGTACGTAAATAAACGAATGTAAATTGGAGTATGTATGTATGTATGGGCCTGACTTTTATAACCATTATATTCATTATGAACTAAACAATCATACAATTGTTTCAATTCGATGACAAAATGTGCGAGTTTTAATCCCAAATTTCATTCATTAATTATTTACTTAATGGATTCGCTCATTTATTTATAATGTACTCATTAAAATAACGATATTTCTCAGCAAAATGATTCAAGGAGTGTACGAAGCTGGCTTTTATCTGATCGTTTACATTTCATGACAGTTTTGCTAGTTTGATTATGGTTGTCATAAGCTTAAGTTTTTTTTTTATGTATTATGTTCAATTTTTTTTATTTTTATTAATATATTACTATCTTAATGCATTAAATTAAATGCATGTATTTGTTTATTTGCTATATATATATATATATATTTGTTTATAATGTAAACATTGAATTAATGATAATTATCAGCTAAATTATATAAGCAACGTGGGTATGAAGCTGGCTTTTATCCAGTTGATTATTTGACCTAACTTTTATTTTGTAATTAAATTGTATCTCTTACCCAGGTGATTCGCAGTGATGTTAGAACGTCTTTCTGTTTGCTCAAAGTAGTCACGAGTATTAACGGTAATGATGCTTGGCTGATGATTATGAATGTGCTCAGAGGAAGCAATGTTGCGATCCGTCGGGTAATCCCGAACGTTAGCCGGATCATGGAACCGTGGCGTGAAGCTAGGCTTTGGCAGGAAGGCTGTCCTTCCTCCTCGGCTCTGTCACATGCTTGAACGGTTGAGTAAAATGCCTCTGCACTCAGGCCAAGTCCTGGAAACCTACACGACAGGCAATCCATCAGCTTGCTGAACACCATTTTAGTTGTTTTTTTTTCTGATTTGTGATTATAATGTTGCAGCCATAATCATAATCCTCCAGGCCTCTGTTTTGCTTGCTCAGGATTATCAGATCAGACTGTAGTCCACTGTTTCGAAACTCAAAAGACTTGGACTTGGTAGTGCTGCTTTGGCTTATTTCTGTATGTATTGACAAGTGTAGACACAACTGGTGAAGAGAAAATCTAGACTACAAGCATTTATTATTTATTATTTCTGTCATATGTGAATGCGAGGAAAAGGGAGGCGCTGGTATTGAACAGGGAGTCCGGTTTGCTTTGTGTAAGTCATGGAAGATTCACGGCTTTAAGATGAAAAACTAAGGTTGCTCGTTCTCTCTCTCTCTCTCTCTCTCTCTCTCTCTCTCTAACTCACTATACAAACACACACAGGTGAGTGTGTTGACAGACCAGGTAGAGGCTCAAGGAGAGAAGATCAGAGACCTGGAGAATTCCCTCGAGGAGCACCAGCACAAGCTAAACTCCACAGGAGAAATGCTGCAACAGGTACCACGGACATTACTTTCTACAGCTTCACAATTGCGAATGTGTAAGGATTCATGGGCCAGCTTGTAGGAAAAGTTCAGGTGGATGAAGTTTAAAACAGAGGTGTTAGCTTTTCTTACGGCTTTCTTACAACGACTCGGGTTCAGTTTGGTTGCTTGATTTCGTAGAAATGAAGTCGTAAGGAGAGGAAGTCATACGAACGTTTGTGGCTTTTGTGACGTGACAAGGAAACGTAAGTTGTTCATTTCTAATGAGCACTCGAGTGAATCTTGGTGAAGTGGGTGGGGAGGGCGAGTAAAAAAATGTTTAACCTTGTGAAGTGTAAATGAGAAGAAAAGCGATGTAGCATCGTTAGATTTCTTATTTTTGTCTTGATTGGGTAACATTATCTTTTTTTTTTGGTGGTGGGGGTGGGGGTGGGGGTGGGGGGGGGTTTCTGTTTGGGTTTGGGGCATGAAGTGTTTGATTTACCCAAAGGCATTTACACTCCAAATAGAAGCCGATAATCAGGAAGACCAAACATCGTGTTTGCCTCTTTCTTCCACAAGTAGACCATCATGCACTGCACTTTCCTAAACAATGTTTATTTAAGTTTATTGTTTATTTTTAGCAGTAAGAATAATTTGTGGTCATTGTGCAGTGGTTCTGTAGCTGGTTGTGTAGCTGTGGAAGCTGCTACCCACAAAACAATAGCAGTGCTTGTTAGTGTCCAATATAGAACAAGTCAATGCCCAAAACTTCTGCTGGCATAAACGCTATAACTCCAGCGCCAACACTATGGAGAGATAGCTCCGCCCCCTAACCCTACCCTTCATTTTTCTGTTACATTTTTATAAAAATAGGGCTGTGTGATTTTGTTACGAATTTAGTAGTTATAAAGCCGAAGCGACAAAGTCCCAAACTTCTTTCTGAGCACCAATAAAATACATCCATCCCTCCATCTGTCCATCCATCTGTATCTCTGTCCAACACTCTGTCTGATGCTTCGCTCGTCCATCCGTCCGTATGACTTTCTCTATGTCTGTCTGTCCACCCGTCTGTCTGTACATACGTCTGTCTGTTCGTCCATCTGTAACTCCGTCTCCCTGTCCGTATGAACGTCTGTCTATCTGTCTGTAACCGCCTTCTACTACAAAAGAAGAAAAAAAAAAAGAAGCAGTTAGATTCTTGTTCCTTAATGTGTTTTTTTTAATCATAAATGGTTCTAACTCAGATTTTTAAGTGGATCGTTAGAACCTCACGTGAAAGAGACCCCCTCTCTTTTAGCATTCTAGAGTGACAAAGACTCTTTTAAAAAAGGACGACTAAAGAGTTATTGGAAATTTAAGTGTTCTAAGCTATCCAAAGGTGTCCTACATGAAATCCTCACTATGCGCTATGTTGTCAGGTTCTACTTAGAACCTTTCAAATGAACGGGATCTTTAAGTGTACTACAGTCGCAGTGCTATTTTTTATAGCTCTTGTTTAGAGTTGTAAGATTTCGTGGATTTTTGAAAGCTAATGATCTCAAGGGGAACTCTAAGAACGTCTACTCGCTGTTTACCGTCAACTCTCTTTTAGAGCTTGCTTTTCTTTGTCCACCAAGCTTCTGGTACATTCTCTGCACAGCATTATTGTTAAGGTTCATCTTCCCCATTTCATGTTCCTCCTACCTGTTCATCCTGTGCACTTCCATTTCTCTTCACAGCAGGAAATACCACAAGGACAGGCCTCACGTTGCCTTGACAACACAAATATTTGACAGGGTTGAGGAGTACATTTGGTTTGTGCCCAGTCTGGATGGTATGGTGTGGTCTGGACAGGTAAGCTGAGCTTCAGCTGCAGGGTTTCATCAGCCAGACTGAGAGGAAATGAGAGAAGATTATTAGCAAGGAGAGAGAAATGGGCCGAAAAGAGCCCAAGTACACTGACACCTTTCAAAGGATCTTAAAGCACTGATTAGAAAGACAACATTTCCTCGAGGACCAGATTTTAAAATCTGCATGAGGTGTCTTAAGAGCTGTGATTTGATTCTGTATGTTGGCATACAGTATTTCCTTTTGAAACAGGAAGTCAGTGTGGCTGTGCGTTGACGTTCTTCACTGATTTCCACAACAGCCAATAGCGTTCGAGAACACGCCGAATCTAAAAGGCTTTACAGGATGCAAAATGCCATCGTTTTCTCAAGTAACAAGCGTTTATATATTAAAACAAAACATATAATATCTTGAAACATAAACTATCCCCTCGAACAGACAACAACAATTCAAACATTTTCTTATTTTATTCTATATTTTTCCTAAACTCGTATCATACTCACTCATATCGGTGAATTTTGGTCTCGAGGGCACTTTTCCACCACATTTTCTGAAAGATTTAATTGCACATTTCTGTTTTATTTGTGTTTCTTTAAACACACACACACACACACACACACACTGCTCTTGATTGAATCTACAGCTTTGGCTTGACTGATGGGAAGCATTTTAGAGATGTGGTCATTATGAGGTTTTGGCCTCCAGAAGTCAATCCGCTCCCAGTATCATAGCCTTAATATTTTCCATGTGCAGCCTCTAAATGGCACGAGACTTGCTCAGAAAGTGAACTTCCCAATCCGGGACAGCGCATGACAAATGTACGGCTGTTAAAATCCCCTTCAGGCCAGTCCGTGAACTCAGCGTGTGCCTTTAAACAGACGGGTTAAAGTCCAGAATATTGTTTTTGTCACCGATACTGGGTGTGTTTTCTACCGTGAGCTTGGATTAAATCGTTCTTTCTTTCCTATCGTCTCTTGAGTGTTTTGGAGACACTTTCCTGCAGCTCTCTCTCTCCCTCTCTTTCTCTTTCACTCTCTCTCCTGCGTCGTACAGTTGGAGAGAGGGGAAGTAAATATAGCCTTCATAGTCTGTGTATATTTAGCCAACGCGAAGCAGAAGCTCAACAGAGTTGAGGGGATTTCGTTTGAAGGCACGTTGAGTAAAAGGTTTCACATCTGGGTTCGCATGTGTGTGTGGGTTTGTCTAGGAGCTACTGAGCAGGACTGCGCTCGAGTCGCAGAAACTAGATCGGATGGATGAGGTTTCCTATCTGAAACTGAAGCTGGTGAGCATGGAGGAGAGGCAGAATCACAGCGCAGAGAGACAACACAAAGCGGAGGTATTGTACTGCGCTGGATGCTGGAATAATCCACTCAGGCTTGGACAGGGTCATACGCTAGTCTTTATAATGAAGTAGAAACTTATGTCAGGAAGAAAACTCTCTGTGTTGTGCTGTTATAGGAAAATAATCAGTGACGGTGTGGCACGATGAAGTGGAGTGTTCTCTTTCGTTTCACTTCACTACCGTAATTGGTTAACGAACTACATTCGAAATAAAAAAAAAATAAAAAAATTGAAACAATCACAGAATACGTCTTTATCCACGTATAGTTCTATTTCATGGCATGGAACATGAACCGCAAAACAGGTTCATTCGTATTTTCGCTTACATCTCATCGGCTACGGTCATCGTTCCCGCTTCAGCCTCGATTTTTTTCTCTTTCTCTTGTCGAAAAAAAAAGTAGCATCAAAGAGACCACAAAAACGTAACCTCCTCTGTCCTGAAGACGCCGCAGAACGTAAAGCTACAGCTGTACCTCAGACTGTTACAAAGCGCTGACGCTGGAGACTCCTTCCGTACATATTAAATAAACTTTAATCTCCTTACAGAAAACCTCACCATATCAACAATTACACGCGTTTTGAAGCTGTTTACACGCAGGAACGATAACGTATCGGAACGAGCGCATTAATAAAAAAAACCTGCGATTTGCAGCTGCGCTACTGTCAGAGCTGCTGTCACACCTTCTGACCAATCAGATATGATAATGCAACAGCACTCTGGTATAAATATGTTTAGGAACAGCATATACGGTATGTCTCAGTTGTATTTCTTCCTCATAACCACATGGGTTTGGGTTTAAATCCCATTCATAATTCACAAATAGGCCGATTAGCACATGGGATGTGACAGGAATAAGATGCTTGTTGAAAAAAAATGTGAGTTTATGCTTGTTAGAGCATCCGGGACCCATTTACATGTGTGTGTGCGTGCAACGATCTATTTGTAAGAACTAATTTGCGGGTTTTCTTTCACTAATTACAGTTTTGCAAGATTACATGTCAGATGTAATTACCGGGTTAGCATGGAGAGCTAGTGTTTGTTGATGTAAAATAAACCTTGCCTTAGGCTTTCCGGCAAGTGCGCTGAAGTGTGAGTGTAACGTGTGTGTGTGTGTGTGTGTGTGTAAATATGTTGACTCAAGGGACCAACAGAACAAATTAGTGCTACACCCATGTTATAGTGTTACAGCAGCAAACATTACATCATCACATAACATACGCCTGAACTCAAAAATCTGATGATTTCTCGTTATATTGAATACTTGTGCGTCAGATTTGACAACGTAGCACCAAATTCACAGTAAATCCACTACAGTAATCAAAGTAAATGCACCAGATTCTCAGCGCCTTTATAGAAAACGTGAGTATGTATAAATACACGTTTATATGTCTGATATTAGAGTCTGATATGACTTTATGAGACCCGTAAACGTAGAAGCTAGCTAGCTAACAGCTAATTTTACTGACAAACACAATTACAACATTATAATAATGTAATATTTTGACCAATTTGGCTGCTCTTAAATAAATCATTGAGCAAATGACAGCGTAATAAGATGAGATAGTACTTTATTAATCCCCAGATGGAGACTCTGTAACTTAATGACTCTGAGTCTTAGTGAAATTCAAGGTAATTTATTATCAGAAACAATCTGTTGTTTAAAATATTAGGACATGACATTTTCCCCAAATTGCCAATTTATCTGTATTTATTGAAACTGAAAAGGTGTCGAGTGTACAATTACTAACATATTGTATCAAGCCAGTATCCATAATGCATTATACATGCGTTTATATCATGTTAAACAGTGTATATAGTGCAAGTTCTCATATTTAATTATTGTAATATGAATAATATTCTATACATCGTGCTGTTTTAGGAAAATAATCAATGACGGGTCGGTGTGATGAAGCAGAGTTACAGTTTCCACCCCAGTGTTGATTCATTTCCTATAACAGCACGTCCTGAAGTGTTTTATTTCTCTTACACCACAGTAATTTGTTTTACAATTATTATCATTTTTTTTTTTTTACAACGGATCACTTTTTTTTAATCCATTTATAATTATTTTTAATATTGTGGAACTAGTTATCTCCAGCTCTCAGCTATAAACAGTTGCTCTCTCACCGTCCTCTCTTTTCTCTCTCTCTTGAATTCATAAATATTAAATAAAATTCATTTAAAAAAAGTTTTTAAAGCAAACAAACCAAAAATAATAACAACAGCACAGCTTAGAGAAGCGTAAGCTCCTCTGTCCTGACGATGTTAAAGTTACAGCTTTACCTCTGACACTGGAGACTCCTTCCATACGTGTTTAAATAAACACACTTCTCTTTCCAGAGACCTTCACCATGTTGTTTACTAACACCATTTTTAAAAATGCATTTATTATTACGTAGAGATTCACCATACAAGTTCATGTTACTATAGAAACGCTAGCGTATCAAAACGAACGCATTAATACAGTATGAAGATGACCTGCTCTTATGTACAATTAATCAACACCTTCTGACCAATCAGAATCAAGAACTGAAAAGCGCTTTGGCATAATGTGTGTGCCTATTTTTCCTTCGAACATTTCTGTTATATAATATTGTAGCACATTATGTAACCTAATCCTCATGCTTTGAAGTGTTCTGCACGTACAGTAACTACAGGTATAAAGGCTTAATTCCAGGTATTATATGGAATATTCACATATATTATGTATATGATGCATTTATAATGCACTTTATTCATAGGAAGTGTTACAAGAGTTTAGTAATTACTTTATTTATTTACTTTATTCTACGTGGGTTATTTTAATGATTTGAAATGACACGTTCAAGGAGAGCGTTAATTGCAGTTACACAAGCAGGCTGTTAATGCAGACCTGAATTAAAATGCGACACACAAGAACACAAGCTGCCCCAGTCCTCTGACAACTGCTGGGCTGACTGGCTCTAATCTGGCTCACGACATTCCCCTGACATGCCATGCTTCACTCGTGAGCGGCGGCCCTCCCGCCCCGGCCCTCTCTGCTGCACTCTATAGATAGCAATCATATGTCAGCCATCTCATCTGCTGTATTTTTCTGCCACGCTATCACATGATACTTCCTCCCCTTACATGCCAGTCATTGCTTAACCGCTGTTTACGCTAGTTCGAATGCTGAACTCAACCTTACAGCGTCGGTTATTCTATTCATTTTTGATGACCATGTATCACTTTTCCATTTCACATTTCAGGCTCATTTCCTTTTACATTCTGAGCATTCACACTAAACAAAGGGCCCTATATTTGAGTCCTTACCTTGCAGAATTCACGTCAGTGACCTGTTTATTTTGGCTAAGGGCATGATTTTGCAAGGACGTGCCAATGGCAGTACCTTTGCTGCCTTTCCTTGCTCCTGCTGCATGGTATTTTCTCCATTCTAGCTTAATAAATGTACCACCGAGTGAAATGATCCTGAAATGTTCCAGACTGTTAAATTTAACGAAGTAAAAAAAAGCAGATCTGCTTACACAAAGACGTGGACACGTATGCACTACAGTTACACTCTGCTGCTTGGTTGCGTCTGTGATTAATCTCCTCTTTACCCAGTCCCTGACTTCGGGTGGATGGTCTCCTCTAGGCAGACTCACAGTTCTTTCTCTATCTTTACGGATTTAACGTCACTCTGGGACGTTTAAAAGTTGTGATAAACAATTTTTTTTTATAACCAAAACCTAATTGATATGTTTCCAGAACTTTGTCCTGGATATCTTGTTGCTCCGGTTCTTCCAGGAAAGGGTGTATTTATATAGCGATTCATGCGGCACTTTAATCGCACACCAATTCACACCAATCTCATCATGTTGGACTAATTTATGGGTCTCCCAGCAACTTTACCATTTAATTCATTTGTTTTTCTTCAGTAAGTACTTCATCTTGGTCAGGATTGCGGTGGATTTGGTCCCTATCCATGGAACGCTGTGTGCAAAGCGGGATAATTCGCCCACATTTACACACACATTCACCCCTATGGGCAATTTAGCATGTCCAATATGCCTTCCAACATGTTTTTGGGTTCCTGGTGGGAGGAAACCAGAGAACCCAGAAGAAATCCACAAGGCCACAGGCCAATAACATGAGCTCGGTATCGAAAGAGGCATGGTGGAGCTGTGAAGCAGCCTCGTTACCCACTGCACCCATATCCCACCCGATTTTTACCCCTTTATCTGTGAATAATGCTGCACACTGTGTTGCTTTTTTTCTCCCACGTCAATATTATGGGCTACTTCATCTAGATTCATGCTATAAAATCTCAATTAAGTCCAATTCAGTTTCCACTACAAGATGTGGAAAAGTTTAAAGGGGGGTGAATACTCATGCAAGCCACCGTACAATAATGTCTTGCACTCGTACATGTGTTCCGAGTTTAATTTCCGTCTGTCTTCCTTTTATCGTTTCATTTTTTTCTTTCCTGTCCGGTTCTTCCGCTCTGCCAGAGCGTAGTGAATCTGATTAGCGAGCTCCAGGAGCAGATGTGTAGGATTCAGCAAGAGCTTTGTTGTAAGGTCCAGGAGAAAAAAGCTGCAGAGATCCAGGAGGACGAAGGCGCCGGTACTGACGCTTCGCTGAACGAATCAGGCGAGGCTGAAGAAACGTCTGCGGAGGAGCAGAGCTCTGGAGACTTAGGCGCTGAGGAGCTCTGTCACTGTGGGAGAGAAAGTGTAGGCACTGAATGCACCTGATTGATTTGTAAAGCTCCGTTATTTGACAGTTGGACTTTGGACTGATACGTGAAACCTGCTTGTAAACTTGCCCTTTGCTCGTTTGACGTTCGCTGACTGGTATTATCGCATGGTGTTTGGTGACTCTTTAATAGTTTTCACAGCGCGCTGAGTGATTCATGCTTGATGTAACGTCTTAACGTGTCTTGTGGATTTTGGTCTGCGGGCTGAGAATATATCTAACAGACTACATGCATGGAACTGTTTTAATTTAAGACTTGAGTGATTTTTATGATGCTTTTTTTTCTTAAATCATTTAAAGTCACTGAACTTTTTTTTTCTTTTTAACACATTTTACTTTAGCTTTAATATACATTCAAAATACACAGTAAGACCAAACAGACAGTATATATTTATTATTTTATTATTTATTTTTTTTTTTTTTACAGAAAGGAATAATGACTTTTACTGAGTCAATATTTATTACTCACGAATATATAGAGTTTATTTCATACATTTCTTAAGTTGTTTTGTGACATTATTTATGGTACATTATAGATTTATTGCCATGTATTGATTTAGTAAAATGAGCAAAAAAGTATATACATTAAAATAATTATTTAAAAACAGCTAATTATTTATAATTACATCTTTCAGAAACAGCCATATATAATAAAATATGAATATAAAAATGATTCAATTAAATAAGAAATATATATATATATATATATATATATTTAAAAAATTAAAGTGTTGTGACATCATATGTAGTACCTTACATAATTAATGACACTCTTCATTAAAATGAGCAAAATGTATTTTAATATTTTATTTATTTTAATAAATAACAATTAGTAACCGACATAAAGTTTCAACATACAGGCATGTGTGGCGTGGTGCCGTGAGTTTTTTTTTTTTTTTTTTTTTTTTTTGTGTGTGCGTGTCATCTGAACCTTCTAAACAATCACTTCAGCATGGAATGACTATAATCGTTGACCGAGATAAACGTTATTCTTTCTATTTATTTATTAATTTATTTATTTTGATGAACAGAGCTTGCTCCAGGAACTGAGGTTCCTCAAAAATAAAGTGGAGGATCTTGAGGATGAAAAGTCGCAGTACGAGAGAAAACTGAAGGCTACAAAGGTATTGCTACAGAAATACATATCACCAATTACGTATCTTTGGTCTGACTTTATTTCACATGAGTGAATGAATCTTCCTCTTTTCAGTACACACTTCCTATGAGGCCTCTTCACCTCACTGTTTTACAGCTGTACTTATTATCAGTTCCGCTCACAACCTAACGACGTCCCTATTGGCCTTCAGACAAAGTGTCACCAAATGTTCCACTTTTAGTAAATAAAATGAAAACTCGTCATTCTGCTAAACTAAAATCGTCCCTCATTTGCATGTATACTCACTTAGCGTATTTCTTTAATCTCTCTTTATTTCTTATTCATCTGTTTATTGCTCTCTCTGTCTTTTTTCTTGACTCCCTCCTTCCTGTACCTGTCCGTCTCTTATTCTCTTCACACGTTACAAGTCTCTAATGACTCAGTTGTTGAGTCTGAGGCTGACGGTGGAGCAGCTTCAGGTGGAGAAGCAGCAGTGGGAGGAGAACAAGAGGAACCTTCAGGTGCCACCTCCTCCTCTCGTCTGCCACCGTCTACTCGCGCCTTCACATCTACCTTTTCTTGTCTTCTTCCTCCTGAAAAACCTCCACTTTCTCACTTCTTTACCTTCTCAAACCGCATCATTTTCCTTCTTCACTGTCCTGCTTACCCCTCTGTCTTTCCCTCCAGTTGACCACTGCTCTCCCTGCTCATTCCTCCGTATTTCTCCTCCACTTATTCTCTAACCACTTCCACCCATTCACTCAATCCTTATAGCTTTCCCCATCTTCTCTACCTCCTTAATTCACACTCAAGTCTTTGATTTTAACCGACCAAATTCATTCCTACACTCATCCCTACCCTCTCCTACTGCCTTGTTCCTTCAATCCTGCATTCTCTTTCCTCCTATTATCTCCTCACCCTCACACCACCATATTCTCATCCCCAGTTGTTTTTCTCCACCTCCTCTCTCATTTCCCCCCAAATACTTCATTCTCATATCCTTCCTTGCATTTATACACTGATCACCTTCACCATCTCATTTGTTTTTTCTTCCTACCTAAATTACTTTAAAACGACTTCCCTCCACTTGCCCACTCCCACCATCCTCAATTCCTTTCTTGCTTTTTTATCTCCATATCACCCACTCCCTTCCTTCTTCTCATCCTTTCCATTACCTCCACCACCTTGCTCCTTCACATGTTCTTTCCTTCCACCACGTCCAGTTCCTTTCCCACCTTCGCAAACTCGTTGTTCCCTCACGTCCAACTCCTATCCTCTGCTCCCAACTCCTACGTCTCCTCACTTCTATCTGCACTACCGCTTCACCTTCTCACTCTTCCATCCCTACTTCCTTTCTTGCTTTTATTTCCTATTATCTCCTTCACCTTCACCTTCAAATTTCTATGCTCCTACAGCTGCCCTAGTAAAGTGCGCCATTCCTGTGAACCCGGTCCACTATGTCCAGAAGCAATAAGAGTTCAACTGTTGCAAGAATGCCAGCATGTAAATGAATGCAAACATGTGGAACTCACTTGCCATCTGTTAGAACACCTTCTCCTGATCTTGCTCTTCCAGGTCTTTATTTTCTTCGCTCCATATCCATGTTCTTTCACACCTCGCAACCTCATTTTCCCATCACTTTCAGCTATTACAGTTCAGTCCAGACTCCTCCACCTCCTCTCACATCTCCTGTACATCCCCTCTTCTTCTCGATCCATCGTCCCTACTTCTGTCCTTGTTTTATATCTTCTGCTGACTTTACCACATCATTCCCTTCTAACTCCTCCTATTTATTCTAACTCCTCATCTTCCACTTTTTCTACCGCTTCACTTCTTCATCGCCACTTCCTTCTTGGCTTTTCGCTTCCACCTACTTCACCATCTTACTTCCTTACTCTTCTCCCACCATCTCCATCTCCTCGCTCCCTCACTCCAATCTTGATTCTGCTTTTAATTCCCAAATTCTCCACCGACTCAGCCTCTAAATCCAATCTCCACAGGTCTTGGGCCATTCTGTCTTTGTCTTCCTTCCATAGTCTAGGCTTCTAATGTGTACTATATAATCAATGTAAACTCTAAGAAAAGTTCTGTCCGTTAAATTTCTATGCTTCTACAGCTGCCCTAGTAAAGTGCGCCATTCCTGTGAACTCGGTCCACTATGTCCAGAAGCAATAACAGGTCAACTGTTGCGAGAATGCCAGCATGTAAATGAATGCAAACATGTGGAACTCACTTGCCATCTGTTAGAACAACCACCACTGAATTCCAAACTGCCTCTGGATGTAGCGCTGGCACAAGACCTGTTCATCTGGAGCTAAATCACAAGGCTTTCCATGGCTAAGAAACTACACTTAAGGCTAAGGTCACAAACTGTAATGCCAAACATCAGAGTGGTGAAAGCTCGTCCCTGGACTCTGGAGTGGAAAAATTCAGTCATCAGGACACTGTTTCGCAACTATAAAGTGTGTTGGATGAAAAATCATGATCTGCGATGTTTCTTATGATTCTTATAGAAATTCCAGAGTTTAAGATATTTTAGATAATTCGTTACATCCCAGTATTTTCTATTTCCTGTGTCTCTGTGGTCTGAACCTCATCCCACACGAATCAGAGCGCAGCTTGCCCAGAATCTAATGAAGAGACCAGCTCCCTATTAATCATCCTTTAATTTTTGGAAGAAGTAATGATTTGGAAACGTGTGACATATCCGAACTGACCTTTCCTCTTTCATAACCAGTATTTCAACATGCTCTTTATTTGACCTGGCCTTCCACCATGGCACCCCTTTAATGTGTTATTTGCCCTGAGGTAAAAGATCACCTCCGGTGTGTCCTTTGCACAACTGTATTATAAATACAGAAATGCATCAGTAGAACGGTCAGGTGCTTTGAAGACACCTGGTTTAATTGAGGACCAGTTTGTGAAACTCTGACTTAATGGTGGCCTCAGACAATTAAAAAAAAATCAGTTTGACCTTCTGCTTTATGATTGGCGTTACATGATCTTTCCCTTATCCTTCAACTTATATCAGAAAACTATTAATTTCATTACTTTTGTAGACAGAATGATATGAATGATAAATCTCATTTCCAGGCAGAAATCTCGGGCCTACAGCACCTCCTGCAGTGTAAGAATACAGAGATCGAGAACCTTCAGTCGCAGCTTCTCTCCAGATCTCCCATGTCTATTGACAGTTCAGAGAGAGGTAAGTCTACATTGCGGGGTTTTTTTTTTCCATTAACACATGAAATATGATGTAGTGATAAGAGTCACAAGTAACACGTTTGCTCTAATCGCACAGCACTGATCAGTGGCCCTGATTCACTGTTACTGAATACATGGCTTTTCAACTGGTCGATTGGTTACTATTGATTAATTAACCAAGAAGAGGTGAATCTGGCTGATCCAGAAACCTGTTGTCTAATTTTATAGTCAAGAAATTATCAAGCGTACGCTACTATGACCCGGAAGTTCAATAACAATGTGACCTGGGCCACTGTATATAGATGGCTGCCTGTAAATGTATGAAGTCTGCTTTACGTAATGCTGGTATGGACGCCTGTTGGAATGAGTGTTTGTAGATGTTTACGTAGGTTTTCGTCGATTGTCAGGAAGCGCTTATGTATGCGTCATGTAGCCTTAACAACACTGCCCTTAAAGTGAGTAAAACGTTAAGGTAATCTGACAACTAGCAATGTTCACTCATGTACCGAAACAAGCCATTTTATTCAAGAATACAAAGCAGTCATTGTGTGTGCAGTAAGAGTTTGAATGGTGTCTGTGGTGTTTGTGTGACTTTTATATAATAAGTGTTTGCATGGTGTGTACTGTAATTGTTTGTGGGGTGACTAACAATAGCTCTGTATCCTCTTTGTCCTGCTCTCATCATAAGAGGAGTTATACAGGAGAAGGCTCAACACCAAACGTAAGATTTTTAGCATATCTGATCTCTAACATACGCACACACACTCTCACAGAAATAGCCAAACACGCTAGACTGTTAAGCTGCTTACAAGACAGTTCTTTCCACTGTTGGTGCTCTCCGTTACTTTTTCACCTGATGGAATTCTGCACATCTTGAAAGTGGGAAAAGGAAAATGTGTGTTTTAGCAAAAGCATGCCTTCTTATAAGCCTATCATATAATAACACAATGAAGTATCATAGAACAGAAAGGACTGTTTAGAGATCCTTAAGGAGCAAGTGGGGGTGTTGGGAATTCCTTTAGGACAGGTAGACTTGGTCAGAATTAATTTTGGAAGAGTATAGGATTGGTCAGAATTCCTTTGAAATCAGACAGGATTGATCAGAATTCGTTTGGGAGGAGGCTGGACTGGTCAGAGTTCCTTTGAACTCATCCAGGATTGGTCAGAATTCCTTTGAAAGGGGGCAGGATTGGTCAGAATTCCTTTGAACTCAGCCAGGATTGGTCAGAATTCCTTTGGAAGGGGGCTGGACTGGTCAGAATTCCTTTGAAATCAGACCGGATTGGCAGAATTCCTTTGGAAAGGGGCAGGATTGGTCAGAATTCCTTTGAAAGGGGGCAGGATTGGTCAGAATTCCTTTGAACTCAGCCAGGATTGGTCAGAATTCCTTTGAGAGGGGGCTGGACTGGTCAGAATTCCTTTGAACTCAGACAGGATTGGTCAGAATTCCTTTGGAAGGGGGCAGGATTGGTAAGAATTCCTTTGGAAGAGGGCAGGATTGGTCAGAATTCCTTTGAGAGGGGGCTGGACTGGTCAGAATTCCTTTGAAATCAGACCAGATTGGCAGAATTCCTTTGGAAAGGGGCAGGATTGGTCAGAATTCCTTCGAAAGGGGGCAGGATTGGTCAGAATTCCTTTGAACTCAGCCAGGATTGGTCAGAATTCCTTTGGAAGGGGGCAGGATTGGTAAGAATTCCTTTGGAAGAGGGCAGGATTGGTCAGAATTCCTTTGAGAGGGGGCTGGACTGGTCAGAATTCCTTTGAAATCAGACCAGATTGGCAGAATTCCTTTGGAAAGTGGCAGGATTGGTCAGAATTCCTTTGAAAGGGGGCAGGATTGGTCAGAATTCCTTTGAACTCAGCCAGGATTGGTCAGAATTCCTTTGAGAGGGGGCTGGACTGGTCAGAATTCCTTTGAAATCAGACCGGATTGGCAGAATTCCTTTGGAAAGGGGCAGGATTGGTCAGAATTCCTTTGAAAGGGGACAGGATTGGTCAGAATTCCTTTGAATTCAGCCAGGATTGGTCAGAATTCCTTTGAAAGGGTTCAGGATTGGTCACAATTCCTCTTGTAGTGAGCAGAATTGGTTAAGGGTGTCTGTGGGAGTGCCAACTGTCAATAAGAAGATGAATGTGTTGAGCAAAATGTGACAGATAGGACAAGTATGGAGACAAAATCAGAGAGGATTGTGACTTTGTCCCCAGTCTTGTCACAGCATCACTTTACAGTTCCTGCCTTTGTCATGTGCATGTAAATGTCATGTATGTGATTTTTCAAAAGCAACAACAAAGCATGTTTCTAATAAAATCCAGATAATGGTAAAAACACACATTCGCATTTCTTGTTCTGTTCTTGATCTAGGAAACTTTTTTTTTATATACATAGTAAACATGCTTGTTTCCTTTCTTTCTCTGCAGATCAAGAGCTTCTAAAATTAAAAGCCGGAATGGAATTATTAATTGCAGCCAATGATGAAAAGGTAAATATATGAAAACTTAATTTGTTAGAAATTACTGTTGTCCAGATAGTCTCATTAAAACATGTTTAAAGGTTCGCGTGTTATTCCAGGAGAACACTTGGAGAACTCTAGATAAAACTGTGAAGTGTTCTTATCTTCCAAAAAATGGGTTCTACTTGGAACCCTTAAAAGTTTTACGTACAGCCCAATATCAAAATGTTTTATTATCAGAAAGGGTTCCAAATACAACTTTTTTGAAGCTAAGAACCCTTAATTATCCTTGAAGAACCCTGTTTAATAAGTGTGTATGTACAGTATGAACTGGATAAGTGTGCGGTGCAAATTCTTAATACATAGAACCCTTAATACATAGAAAAGTTCTTTGTCTGTCCCCTTAAATGTTTTGATTTAAACGCTACAAAAAGGGTTTATCAAAAAAGCTTTCAATTAGACTCCTTTTTGGAAGCTAAGAGTCTTTAATTATCCAATTAACCTTTTAAGAACCCATGAAGAACCACTGGGTAAATGTGTGGTACAAACTGCAAATCATTGGCGTTTATTTTCTTCTACATAGAACCTAGAATCTGTCACCATCTAGAAACTTCAGCTAAACTGCCTTGGTGCTTGGTTCTAAATAAAAATAAGTGCTACTTAATGAGGCATTGGATAATTTGGTTCTTAGCCTCCTAAAATAGTTCTCCTCTGAGCCCTTTCTGATAAGGAGCACTCGGTTGTAGGGTAAACAATGGAACTATTGTTGTTCGGGTTCCCCCAAAGACTGAAGAGTGTAGCACCTTAAATGATTCCAGTTTGCTTTAGAACTCTACAAAGATGGCATCCAAGTAAGACCCCTTTAGAAAGCTGGAACCATTAACTCCCTCACACCACCCCATTCTAGCATGTGGAAGAGTAAATGAAAACCACTTTGAGCACACAGGACCTCCTGTTCCCGTCTGTGGACTCAGACAGCATGAGATATTTACAGAACCCCGGCTAAAAACATTTCCTTCAGTCCACACTTAAAGGTGCAGATCTGTGCCAAAACCCGTCATGTGTTTGCAGTAAGCGAGACGTGGCAGGGTCTGCTTCAGGGCATCGCTTCAAAAACACACCCAGTTCTCTGAACTCTCTGCCAAATCTCAACTCTGCCTTTAACCAACGTTCCGTTTAACTGCGTGGCCACGTACTACGTTCCAAACGATCAGAAGGAGGAAAATTATTTTCAGATAATCTAAAGGATTGCATAATCCTCATAAAGCACTCGGATCCTTCCCATGGCTGCTAGAGTGTTGAAGGAGACACAGGGTGCTTTCAAATTTCTCCGATATGACGCGTCAATATGGGTTCTTTGACGGTTCTTTACGGGTTCATTGGTTGAATTATGGTTTCTAAACAATCTTTCTGGATTTGGAATCATGTCATTGTGCACAAAGTTCACTTTTTTTCTTTGTTTTAGAAATATAATATAAAGGATAGCTATCTAAGCGATAAAACAACAGTTCAGTGCAATGAAGTACCAACCTGAAGTTGATTATTTTCCTATAACAGCGAGTGTTTCATTCCTCTTACACCCCGATAATTTAATGTTGTGAAACAAGTCACTTCCTGTTCTCACTTACATTATAATAGCTATAAACACTCCTTCCCTGTCTTTTTTCTCTCTGAAATCACATGCTTGTCATGTTACTGAAACTTCCATAATGTAATAATATACAAACACATTAATATAAACCTGTGGCCACTACTGCCTGACCTTGCTGTTATAGAAAATGAATCAACGCCTTTTAGCCAATCAACCAAATAGCATCTATTGTGACTTAGAAATGAATTCCGTATATCGGTCATATTGTCTTTAGTGTATGATATATTCATTTGCTTATGTTTTTCTTTATTTATTGTGCAGGATCGGCGTATAGAGGAGCTTTCTCTTCTCCTGAGCCAGTGCAGACAATTTCGAGATGGCAAGGCCATGTTTCAACGTGAGGCTACTGAGCTATCTTACTCTAACTCTTTAAACGCTCATTATTATTCGGCTGTTAACAATGGAGCACGACATTCAGTAAATATGAATTATTTAATAACAGCTGAGGACTTCATTAGGAAAGGTGTGTAAGGGAGACAATTGACAAAAAATAAATAAATATATATAAAAAAACTTTAAAGGTGCAGTTGGTGACTTTTACAAGTGTTAAAATGTATGATTTATGAATTTGAACTGCATAATTTGTAAACTGTCTTAGAGAAATATGATTAACATGCGTGGATTCAGTGGATCTGGCTAGTTTTTTCAGTTCAGGGTTTTTTTTTTGTTTTTTTTTTTCTTCTGGTCCTCAAATAAACTCCTCCCACAAAGCAACAGAGCTGTTAAGCATGCCCATTTTCCATAAAAGCCAACCGATTCGTTATGCCCAGAGTGGATGTAAAAAGCTCTACACACCCACATTAAATTTGTACATTTTTGTGATATTAAAAATTAAACCATGATCAATCATTTCAGATCTTTTTCCATCTTTAATGCAATAATACATCCAACAACAACAAAGTAAAAAATGTTAAGGGGGAAAAAAAAATAATAATAATGGGGTAGTCTGTTTTTTTTCTTCTTCTTCTTATAAATCAAAATTTGGCATCCATGCCTGCCAAATTTTTGCCGAAAACATACATTCCATCACCCCAAACCATGTGGCAAAATGTTTTATGTTCTGATGAGACAAAGGTAGAACTTTTTGGGCATACTTCTAAAAGATGTGTTTGGTGGAAACACAATACAGCTTAACACCATACCCATGGTGAAGCATGGTGGTGGAAGCATCTTGCTATGGGGGCTGCTTCTATTCAACTGGGACTGGGGCTGTAGTCCAGACAGAAAGAATCATGGCTAGTTCTCCAAATACCAATCTATTTTGACACAAAACCTACAGGCCTTTGCTAGACTTCTGAAAATGAAGAAAAACTTCACCTTCCAGCAAGATAATAACCCAAAGCACAAATACAAAATCAACAAAGGAATGGCTTCAGAAGAAGAAGATAAACACTTTGGAATGTCAGAGCCCAGATCTAAATCCTAAAACCCGTGGAATGACTTGACGATGGCTGTTGACAGGAGATCCCTAAACAAGCACGGGGCACTAAATATTACACACTGCTCCTTTAATTCACCAACTCATGTACATTATGTACATTTTTGAACGCTTTGTACTTGACGTGGTGTCAAAACATGGCAAGTACAATGGTAGTACACTGTATGATTTGTAGAATTTAATTTATTTATTCATTTAAAAAAATCTTTTTACTAATAATCTTCAGAGACGCCAGCACCACAGGCCGGCAGTGAGGAAGACGAGCTAAGTGCAGCAGTGAAGACAAAAGCTCTCACTATTAAAGCTCATTCAGAGGTATACTGTGTACATGACTTTGTTTTTACGCTTACATGGAAATGCTTCACGTTCTATCGTCATGTTCATAACCTGATGTTTATTTATCTCTCTTTTCTAGATGACGTCCGGAGCGTCCTCTCCGCTTCTTGCATGCAAAAAACCTGATCAGAAGGAAACAGAATCCCGGTATCACAATTTCTGTCTATCTTATTGCTACAGTAATGCTAAGGGTTCATTACTGACACAAGGACATTGCTTTGTTGTCTCAGGTCGCAGCTGAGAAATCCGTCCAGCAGCCAGGAAGATCTGAAAAGTGAAGCAACACAAAAGGTTTGTGTTTTTATACACAAGGAATTACACCGAAAAGGGTCAAATGTTTTTTAAATGATTTTTTTTTTATGTTGAAATGTGAAGTTGCCCACGATGAAGCATGGTGGTGGCAGCATTGTGCTACGAGGCTGCTTCTCTTCATCTGGGACTGGGGCTCTAGTCAAGATAGACAGAAACAAGAGTAGTTCTCCAAACACCAATGTTTCACCTGTGATTTTTTTTTTTTACGTGAAAATTTGACGTTACCCACGGTGAAGCATGGTGGTGGCAGCATCAGCATCACGACTGAGTCAAATGAAAACCTTAAAAGTGCTACATGAATAGAATCATCTTTTTTTTTCTTTTTCTAGAGGAATCTGTGCACTTGTTAAGAGCTGGAACACTTGGTTTTCCCTCGACTCATCCTCGTATAAACAGATAAAAATACTATGATGTTCTTTAATGAATAGAAATCGCAAGTGTTGACATATTTCTGCTGTATTAGAGGAATAAAACACTTCAGGACACATCACACCAGTCCAACAGTGATTATTTTCCTATGACAGTTTACCCCCGAGTGCTTTATTCCTTGAGTACTGGGAAATGTGTAGAAATTCTTGTCTGTAGTAATCACACACGGTATTCTACACACAATGGAAACTGAAGTTAACGCTAAATCTCTTTACGGGCAATAAATTCGGCTGATGCAGCAGAGTTTAGAAATTCCTCTTCTTCCTATCATACCTGATTGAACTTGTCATCAGAATAAGCACATGACTCACCCATCCTAAATCCTAAAGCTTTCATTTCGTAGTAAGAATAATGAAATCCTAATGACATGTGGTCCGGTGAGCATTTCGCTAAGTGATGATTGTGTAAGGACTCGATTATTTTTGTACATGAATCGTCACGTGTACGGCTGTTTAATCCGTCAAGAGCTCTAATTCCCTCTTGTTTCTAATAATTATAATTCTGATCTTGTCTCAATCCTGTAGCCCATGATCGGGACTCCTGTAGAGCCTGCTTGCTCAGACGAGGTACTAGTGACTGATTCAGTTTTAATACCAATCCAACTATTAAACGAATTCCCATCTCACTCAGACGATAGTGTCAGTGCCATCAGAGAAACTCTCTGAGGATTACTGTTCATTTTCTGTTTTCTCCCACAAACAGGGTTCTCAGTGCAAACCGGAGAACGGGACGTGTATCCTGATAGACGGTAATAAAAGCGACGGCTCAGAGCCGAGGTCTCAAGAAGGCAGCCAGGACGAAGACATTAACCTGAGTATGAGCTTTAATCGCTCTTATAGACCATGTGTTATTTCATCTATCTTGGGTCTGAATCACGCTTTTTAATCAATACATTGCGGAAATCCTGAAGAATGAACGATCTGTATATGAAAGAAAGAAGGAGATAGCTAAGCAGCTAGCTGGACAGACAGACAGTCAGACAGACAGACAGACAGACAGACATATTTTCTGCTTTGTCTAACATTTTTATATATATAAAAAAAAAACAGCCATATTTTTTTATTTTTATTATTGCTCTTATTTTTGTTTTTATTTTATATTATTCTTTTGTTTCTTTTTTTTTTTTTTGTCACTGTTGAGGTCACTGGCATTATAGGATAAAAATGAGAAATTAGACAATTAGGTAATTGGATAATGTTATATTAATAAGGGTTTTGTTTCTCTGCACACACAAGAACCAAACATGCGCTTTTTTTTCCTTTTCTATATTTGTTGTTTGTTTTGTTTGTTTGTTTGTTTATTTGTTTTTTTCTTAACTTAACATTTCACCTAATAATGACAAAATAAGTGTTTACTTTCACACATACAAAAATAAATAAATAAATAAATAAATAAATAAATAAAACAAATTTTTTAAAAATACATTATTTAATTCATTCATCAAGTCTAATAAACCAACAAATGATTGAACAAACCAACAAATAAATAAATAAACACATAAAAGAAACCGCCTGGTGTCCCCCTCCTCTCTGTATTGGGTAAATGAAAGCCATTTGTTGCTCCACGCTAGGATTTACGTCTGTCTTTGATCAGGTAGAGTAGCTGGAGGTTTTATGTGAAGCCCGAGTTGTTCCTTACTATCACTCCTTCTCTCTGTCTGTCTGGAGAACCAGAGCTGTGGCTTCAGCTGCGTTTTAGCTTTAACACAGCCCAGATGTTTGCACGTGTGTCAGTGTGCAGATCAAAGAGCAGCATTTACTCCGGAAACCGCATGCTATCAGGTGTAATTTCTTCTTCCGCTTTCCTTAGAAGACCTCGTGTTCTTCTAAACTCTTCTTTTATTGCGTTTAAATTGTGGTTTCATTATGCGTAAGTAAGTATATCACCACGGCAGTGTTTTCTCCAATCTGATTGGTCAGATGTTATAGTTTCTGTAGTAACAGTCCGTTCACAGAGACTTGTCCGGTGGATGCTCGACGTAAACAGGGTTAGGGTTAGGGTTAGGGTTACGCTGCTATACGATTATAATCACCCATGCTGTTGGTTGTTTCATCTAATGGGAAGACATGCACTTTTATATTAAATAAACGAGGTCAAAGGTTTTCCGAAGGTCTGACCAGAAGATCTGCGGTGTGAGATTTAAACAATTTAATGGAGTACAAACCTAAGATTAGTGCTATTATATGTAATTTATGCTTTAATAAAAGCACAGGCTCGTTTACGTTCCACACAGTTGTACTTCGGCTATTTCCCTGCTATTTTTGAAATTCTGGAAAGACATACCGAGTACGTTTAATATTCCATTATGTGCCTAGCCTCAGAACTATTCCATAACAGAAATAGCTTCACTGATAGCATCACACCTCATTTCTGTGTGAACTCACCTTCAGGATGCGGTATAATGACATTCTCTGCTGTAGGTTGTCTTTCTGCGATTATACTGTAGCTCGTGTGTTTTATTTACGTTTCCTACAGAAAAGGCAGAGAGAACGGAAAACCCGAGCGCTCGCGATGCTTCACCCACGTCGTCTGGTGTGGATTCAGGAGAACATTCCCCTGTCTCACAGGAAAACATGAAGAACAACAAGAGCATACGCAAACTCTGGGGGAAGTGAGTGAGGATCTGTGGCTCTGCATGCCTGCTTCTAACTGAACCGTTGAACCGTATAACCTGCTGGGGTCAGAAGATTCCACAGAAAGTACGAGTGTGAGTCAAATGAAAACCTTTTTTTTGTTTGTTTTTTTTGTTTACACAAAAGTCTGTCATTTTTCTACATGATCTCCATTTTGTTCAATGCGAGTGTCCAGATTGCTCTAGAAAGAAAAAAAAAAGTTTCATTTTTAAGGTTTTCATTTGACCACACTCATATTTTAAAAGTGGATAAATACTTTTCCTCCCAAACATTTTAACACAGATAAACAAACAAATGAACAAATAAATAGAAAGCTATATAAATAAAATGATATGTTCTTGAGTCATATTTCTACTTTTATTATTATTATTATTAGTAGTAGTAGTAGTAGTAGTATTACACACACTTGTGCGTGAGTGTGTAATAAAACTAAATAAAAGCCATTTTAGCCTCTCAGCACAAACAAACAAATTAATGAATAAACAAAAATGTAAACAAATATAATTAAATGCAATACTACTACTACTACTACTACTAATAATAATAATAACAATAATAATAATAATAAGAGGAAGAAGAAGAATAGCATCCTTACAACACCCTTACAAAAATAAAATAAG
Organism: Ictalurus furcatus; assembly: GCF_023375685.1. NCBI lineage: Eukaryota > Metazoa > Chordata > Actinopteri > Siluriformes > Ictaluridae > Ictalurus > Ictalurus furcatus. The sequence goes on from NC_071258.1 coordinate 1,847,334, forward strand.
ATAAAACTCAAAAAAGCAGAAAGAAAATGATAATAATTAAATGAATGTGTTCTACAAAGGGTTAGAAGAGAAAGCATTCATTAAGAATTAATGAGTCGCCCCTTGTGGTTGAAATTGGTATAACAGGCGGTCTTTAAAAAATAAATAAATAAATAAATAGTATATATATATATATATATATATATATATATATATATATATATATATCCTTTAGACATTTCAGGTGGACAAACACAAAGAAACAAATAAATAAACTGAAAGAACATTTTTAGCACTAAAATTGTCAAATTGATGCTGTAAATATATATCATATATTATATACATCATTGACAGTTTATTTGTGTAAAAGAAGAATAGAAGTGGAAAAAAAGGTGTGGAATTTTCATTTGAATTCATAACTAATCCAAAAGCAATAAACAAGAAATAAAACATTTAAAAGCGTATATTGTATATTATGTATGTGTATATACAAAACAATATGTCCTTTAGTCACTTCCTGACGAGCTCATTATTTTGCCATTAACTCGGAAGATACTGTAATATGTATTGGTTTAGATGTTGTAAAATGTTTACAGTTCTGAGTCAGTGAACACTGATTTAAAGACGTGAACACGACACGAGTCTGTGTTTAGGATCAGGAGGACGCAGCCGGGGGGTCTGGGGCCAGGCGATGATCTGGAGCCCACTGAGTTTAGGAGAGGAGGATTTAGAGCCACAGCTGGACCACGACTGGCTCGAACCCCTGATTCGGCCCGCTCAGTCCGGTAGGAGTCCAGATTTGACTTATTTTCTTCAGGTGGTACATATTTCAAACAAATAACGTGTCACGGTTGATTCTATAAACAAACTAGAACTCCTAATATTTTACACGATCACATGTATGGTTTTCACCATTTAACACCACGCTACATATTGTATTCGCGCTATGATTAATAATAAAGTCTTGAGAAATAAGACTTGAATGAGTTTTACTATAAATTTTCGAATGGAAAGAACTTCCCGGTCCTGTTCGCTGTGTAAATGCACTTTGTTTTTTGATCGTTATTTTCCTCCGTCACTCCTCAGAGACATGACGGTCCCGTTCTCCAACTGGACCACGGAGCAGGTGTGTGGTTGGCTGGAGGACTACGGACTCGGTCAGTACGTCAACTTGGCACGTCAGTGGGTGATCAGTGGGCAGACCCTCCTTTCCGCCACGCTGCAGGAATTTGAGAAGGTTTGATTTCCTATAACCACACTGGGACATTCAACTGTGTGTATCTCTCCGCTCGTCTCTGTGTTCTCTATAGGTTACTATAGTAGAGTTAGCAACATCATCACTGGACATGGCAAATGATGAAATCTGGTCTCATGAAGATGGAAGGAAGAAGGGATGCCGATTTTATCCGAGGCCTCTTTAACGGGAATGTACAAATCAACGTGGGATAGCTAGCCAGCTAATAATAAACAATAAATACACAAAACCTTTGACCCTATTGTGCCTGAAATGTCAGTTCACTCCATATTCATTTCTTGTTTATAGAGCCGTTCTATAAATGCAGTACTGCACGAGCGTGTGCTGTTATATCGGACACGGCTGCGATTACCTACGGCCGATATTCAGGTCTAGCTCTAGCTGGTGCGATATTGCTTAAATATCATTCGAATGATTGTTACAGGAGATGGGCATCAAACATCCGCTGCACAGAAAGAAACTGCAGTTGGCTCTCAAGTCGTTCAACAACAAGGCGATGGAGAAATCCTCCGAGCTCGATCACATCTGGGTCACACGTAGGTACTTTTATAATGTTGTTAATTATGGTATTACCTTCTGAGCGGTAGCCCGATGTCTTGACCACTGAGTTACCACTGCCCTGGATGGATAGATGGATGAATGGATGGATGGATGATGATGATGATGATGATGATGAAGGATGGAAGGATGGAAGGAAGGATGGAAGGAAGGAAGGATGGATGGATGGATGGATGGATGGATGATGATGATGATGATGATGATGAAGGATGGAAGGAAGGAAGGATGGATGGATGGATGGATGGATGGATGGATGGATGATGATGATGATGATGATGAAGGATGGAAGGATGGAAGGAAGGAATGATGGATGGATGGATGGATGGATGGATGATGATGATGATGAAGGAAGGAAGGATGGAAGGATGGAAGGAAGGAAGGATGGATGGATGGATGGAAGGAAGGAAGGATGGATGGATGGATGGATGGATGGAAGGAAGGAAGGATGGATGGATGGATGGATGGATGATGATGATGAAGGATGGAAGGATGGAAGGATGGAAGGATGGATGGATGGATGGATGATGATGATGATGAAGGAAGGAAGGATGGAAGGAAGGATGGAAGGAAGGAAGGATGGATGGATGGATGGATGGATGGATGATGATGATGATGATGATGATGAAGGATGGAAGGAAGGAAGGATGGATGGATGGATGGATGGATGGATGATGATGATGATGATGATGATGAAGGATGGAAGGATGGAAGGAAGGAATGATGGATGGATGGATGGATGGATGGATGATGATGATGATGAAGGAAGGAAGGATGGAAGGATGGAAGGAAGGAAGGATGGATGGATGGATGGATGGATGGAAGGAAGGAAGGATGGATGGATGGATGGATGATGATGATGAAGGATGGAAGGATGGAAGGAAGGAAGGATGGATGGATGGATGGATGGATGGATGGATGGATGATGATGATGATGAAGGATGGAAGGAAGGAAGGAAGGATGGATGGATGGATGATGATGATGATGATGATGAAGGAAGGATGGAAGGATGGAAGGAAGGAAGGATGGATGGATGGATGATGATGATGATGATGAAGGAAGGAAGGATGTAAGGATGGAAGGACGGAAGGAAGGATAGATGGATGGATGGAGTACTGCATAGTACAGCATGTGATTTGGGACGTGGCCAAAGCAACTTTGAGAGTATAATTTATCTGATACGCTGTCCTCTGTACGAACAAGCGTTTAGAGACTAGCTTTATTACATACTGCAGTTGCGTTCAAATGTTTTCACACCCTTACTTGGTGGTTTTGTAGATGTGAATTTATTGTTATGACAAAAAAAAATAATCATAAAGTTTATGTGAAGATAAAGAAATGGTATTTCTGAATGCGCTATACTGTAAAAGTTGACTTTTTTTTGGCTCTATAGACTTTCAGGCCTCATGAATTTATTTACAGTATTTATGGTTTTTTTTGCAGTAATTTTTTTCTTCTATTTTTCCCTCAGTCATGTCTATGTATGTTTCCTTCTCCCTAAACACACTGTTTTTTTTTCTCTTTTGGCTGCTCCTGATCGGGGTCGCGGCCGTTCGTACCCATCAGCATATTTTAATTCTGGCACGGGTTTTACGCCGGGTTCCTGGCACAACCCTCCCTATTTTCTGGGTGTAGGACAGCACTGAGGGTGCACTGTCTCGTGCAACCCTCCAGTGGCTTGGGTCGGTTCCCTGAGCGGGAATCGAGCCCGGGCCGTGGCGGTGAGAGTGCTGTATGCTAGGCGCTAGTCCACCAGGGGACCTCCCTAAACACACTGATAACTTCTTCTTTTTTTTTTACCTTCAATTTCCAGCTCTTTTGAAAGGTCGATATTGAAAGGTCAGTATTTTCATTGTTAGTGTGCGTGAGAGGTTTTTTACTCACTGCTCTGCTCACTGCAGAGTTTGAGAACTTCTTATGTCTTAAGTCTTAAGTAACACTTAGAAAAAGACAACAGGTGTGTAAGCGTGCTTTTCCCCCCTCAGGCTGGCTGGATGACATCGGCTTACCTCAGTATAAGGACCAGTTCCATGAGAGCAGAGTGGACGGCAGGGTGCTCCAGTATCTCACAGTGGTACGTCCACTACCTGACCGACATAACCGTAACACGATACGAGCGTTTATCTCCCAAACGTTGCTTTCATCATAATCATCCTCTTACAGAACGACCTTCTGTTCCTGAAGGTCACCAGTCAGCTCCATCATCTGAGCATCAAGTGTGCCATCCACGTCCTCCACGTCAACAAGTTCAACCCACACTGCCTGAGGCGCAGACCAGGAGACGAGGTGTGTGTTCACGGTCCACGCCACATCCACTGAATGACCAGACAGAGGAAATGATGGCGTGAATAACAAACAGCATATAAATACGTATTTTTTGCCAGTAGAAGAAATATAGGAAAGGATATAATAAGTAAAAAACAAACAAAAAAAACAACAACAACTTCTTCTTCTTCTATTGGTAGAAAATAAACATCATACGATATAATTCAGATCATCCACTCGGTTGTAAGAATATTATTTAAGAAACAAAAAAAAAAAAATTTATATGTATATTCCCATAAAATCATTTACATATTTACTTATTTGTTTATTTATTTACAATAACATATGAGAACATTATTGTTATCCCTAAAGACTTATTTTTATTGGATCAGTTTTTGCAAATTATTTTCTTTCTTTTTTTTTATTTATTACCTTTTTTCTTTAAATGTATCATTATTTGCACCATTTAAGAAAAAGGGTGTGATGTTTTGTGATGTTTACTTTCTAGAAAATAAACATCGTACAATATTATTGAAATTCTCCAATGAATTAGATCATCTATTTTTATATATATATATATATATATATATATATATATATATATATATATATATATATATATATATATATACACACACACACACACACACATGTAGTCAAATCCATAATTATTGACACCCTTCAAGAAATAGGGGGCGATTATTTGTAAACAATAAGCATCATTCTCGGCTTAAACAACTATAGAAACTCCTTATGATGAATAAAGTGTTAAGGAAACTCACTAACCTAATAAAAACCCCATAACGGAAGTGTATAATTATTATGCCTTCGTTCTAATACGAGGTTGCGTATCTGTGTGTTTGTGTCTCATTCACGCAGAATAAAACCTCTCCGTCTGAAGTGGTGCAGTGGTCCAATCACCGCGTGATGGAGTGGCTCCGCTCAGTGGACTTGGCTGAATACGCTCCTAATCTCAGAGGCAGCGGCGTGCACGGAGGCCTCATAGTGAGTCACACGGGGAAAAAAAAAAAGCACTCTAAACATTGATTCTCTTCTGTTCAATATGTAGCAACGGCTCTCCCTCTGAGCCAAGCTGACACGCACGAGTTCATAATGATACAAACACGTTTTAAAGCAAATGAATCAATACAACCTCATGTCGAACGTTAGAAATATAAAACTGTTATAACTTCGTGTTCAGACCAGAATAACCACCAAGACTGGTGTCTGTGTGATGAGAACCTAAAGACTCAACTCATCGATCACCTACTTATATACTGAATGGAGTTGCGTGATCATTCCTCGCCCTCTAAGCACTTATTTTCTTAGGGAATAAAACACTCAGTGTCGTGCTGTTATAGGAAAATAATCAACAGCAGGGTGGTGTGATGAAGCACAGTCACTCTTCACACCCTGAAGTTGATTATGTTCCTATAACCGCACGCTCATTTCTCATTCAATTCAATTTTACAGAAATTTTAATTTACGTCAATAATATTTCTTCATTTATAGATACAATACATTTAATGTTGTGCATCATCTGCCAAGCAAGTTAGTTCCTGTTCGCGCTTACGTTCTAGCAGCTATGAACCGTCGCTCTCTCACTAGGCCTCTCTTTTGGTAATAAGACATAAAGAACTCCTCGGTTCAGAAGGTGTTGGGAAACGTACAGACCGTTACAAAGCACTGACACTGGAGACTCCTTCCATAAATGTTAAATAAAAATCTCCTCACAGAAAACGTCACCATATTAGTATTAGCGTGAGCGAGTTGATATAAATAGGATTAGCAGCTATAGGAAACGAACCAGCTCTTTCTGACCAATCAGAAAGCAGAATTCAACAGTGCAGTGGGATAAATGTGTATTTCTGGGTTTATTATGAACACCATGGGTTTTGTTTTTGGGATTCATCTTCAGATCCTGGAGCCTCGGTTTACCTCCGAGACGTTGGCCATGTTACTGAACATCCCTCCTCAGAAAACCCTGCTCAGGCGGCATTTAACCACCAACTTCAACGGTCTGGTGGGAGCCCAGGCTCAGCAGGAGAAACACGAGTACGCCAACGCCAGCGGGCACACGCCACTCACCACCACCGCTAAAGTCCGGGTATGACATCAGATACACTCGTTAATAGGACTTCTATCCAACTGCTGTGAAGTCAACTCTTAATTCAGAGAGAAATAACAAAAGGGAAAAAAAACAAACCTCACAATAGCATTAATAGATGCATACTACAGTATACTATACTCAATAGTACAGCTAAAAATATTAAGCTTAATAAGGCAACTACTCTAACGGAATAGTACTCTGACATGCTATTTAGTACAGTTAGTACATCAGTTCGACAGTACGACAGTTAGTACGTCAGTTTGGTGGGAAAAACCGCTAAATGCTAAGCTAATTGGCTTAATACATACTGTAGTATGTAACAGGAAGCATACTAGCTTATAGTTAGTACAGTAGTATGCAGTTTTGTGTTCAAATGATCAAATAGATAAAACATAACATAAAAAAAAAACACGGCTGAATGATGTATGTTAAGATCTAAATAAAAAACACAATCAAAAGTTCAAAAGTTAGCAGCCCCTTGTTTTTAAGTAAGAAATAAAACACTGTAACTCATGCAGTTAAAGGAAATGAATCAGTGACAGGTTGGAGTGATGATGTGGCGTTACTGTTACCGTCCCAAAGCTGATTATTTTCCTCTAAGTGTTTTACTCCTCTTATACCGCAGCGATTTGCCGACTGTTACATACCGTAAAGAATGACGACACACGCTTTATTATTATTATTATGATTTTTTTTTACCCTTTTGTAGTTACATCTAACGTTACCGAATTAAACAGCTTTATTTCTGACTGTTACAACGCGCTGACACTGGAGACTCATTCCGTAAATGTTTAATAAGCATCTCCTGGCAGAAAACTTTCTTAAATCCATTAAAAAAAATAAATAAATAAATCACCGTTATTATCAGTCTTCGTGTATGTGGCGTGTCCGCTGTGAATGAGTTGTTGCTATAGAAACGATAATTAATATAAACGTGTGCACATGACTGTGAGTAAGTTGAATCGGTGAATGAATGGAAGCGCGTTTATAATTCGCCGTGTGAAACCTGTAGCTCTGATTACTCGTGCTTTCTCTAAACAGCTGTTTAACGTATCACGTTTTCTTCTCCTTTCCAATCGTTGCTTATCTCAAGCCAAAGAAGCTCAGCTTCACAAACTTCAGCCACCTGAGGAAGAGGAGGCCTGATGATTCAGCGGACTATATTTGCCCAGTAGAAATGGGAAACTCGCCGGTTTTGAACGGGACGGCCCACCAGCTCTAGCGAAGGTTCGGGGCTTATCTAGCTTCCAGCTTCTCCTGGACTCGGATAGACTGGATCAGAAGGAGATCAAGTGATCATCAAATCTCTTACTGTGATCGGTTTGTTCATCTTCTTCACTCGGATGGACAGCACAGCTGTAACCTCGCCCGGACTGGAGGATTCCCGCTCATTCATCTGGACGTTATTTGGTTATAAGCTCTTTTTTTTTTTTTTTTTTTTTTTTTGTTCCATGCTGGTGTAATGATTCATCGACTCGCCTACAAGTCTGAATCATCAATGCTAAATGCTTTACATATTAAATAAACTAGTCAATTAATGTTTCTTCATGCTTTGTTTTTATGCCCAAATATTATTTGCCTGTACATTTATTCCCTGCATTAATACATTCCTAACAAATAATGATGTCGGACATACTTTAGATTCAGTGATCTGCTGCAGGGATGTAATTTGTGTAAAATAGCAAATGTGAAAAACAAACAAACAAACAAACACACACACACTAAAATTTAAGTATGATTCAATCTGGTGTTAGGGAATATGGGCTTAATTGCTAGTATTGTTTGTGCAACACTGCCATCAAGTGGTTAAAAGTGTATATAATCAGATATTTAAAAAGGTTTTACACACACACACACACACACACACAGTAAATAACAATAACGACTGTGATTTTGTCTTGACGTGTAATCTAATCTGTCCCGAAACCTTAAATTTACAGCTTTACCTCTGACTGTTACAAACACTGATACTGGAGACTCCTTCCGTACACGTTCGACAAACATCTCCTTACAGAAAACGTCATCATATCGATAATTCTTTTAAATCTCTTTCGGTGGACTTTGATGGAAGAAAATGGGATTAGTACTCCTGAAGTATTTAGATCAGCCAGGAGGAGGCAGTCTTTAGCCTAGAATTGAAAAAAAAAAAAAAAAAAAAAGAAATCTGCTGCTAAAGACATGAACTAAGAAGACTTTTAAGTTTGATGCAATAGACTCATATTGCACTTTACTGCTATTTTTAATCATCTAAAAAAATAGATCATTAAAAATACAGAGAAGTATCCTTCTCTCTCTCTCTCTCTCTCTCTCATATATATATACACACACACTGTCAATGTAACATCCAAGTGAATGCCAGGACCCGAGGTTTCCCAGCAGAACATTGCGCAGAGCATCACACTGCCTCCGCCGGCTCGCCTTCTTCCCATAGTGCATCCTGGTGCCATCTCTTCAGCACAGACACTCTGACCGCTCTGCAGCTACGCAGCTCCATACACAGCTGTGTGTTCTGACTCCTTTCTATCTAAGCCAGCATGAACTTTTTCAGCGTTTTGTATTACAGTAGCTCTTCTATGGGATCGGACCAGACGGGCAAGCCTTTTGCTACACATCTATGAGCCTTTGGTGTCCACGACCCTGTCGCCGGTTCACCGGTTCTCCTTCCTCAGACCATTTCTGGTAGGTACCACCCACTGCATTCTAGGAACACCCCATAAGACCTGCCGTTTTTGGTAGATGCTCTGTCCCAGTCGTCCAGCCATCACTATAGTGCTCTTATCAGAGTCGCTCAGATCTTTACGCTTGCCCATTTTTCCTGCTTCCAACACGTCACCTTCGAGAACTGACTGTTCACCTGCTGCCTAATAAATAAATATATCCCCCCTCTCGACAGGCACCATTTTAAGAGATAATCAATGTTATTCACGTCACCTCTCAGTGGTTTCGATGTTGTTACTGATCTGTGCATATTTTTCTTTCCATCTAGGCTTACTCTTTGTAAAATAAATAAATAAATAAATGAAATAAAGAGGCAGCATTTTTTTTTTTTTTTTCAGTACATGCTATGTAATTTCTAGAATGTGCCTTGATGCCGATTGGGTGGCATTTTAACAGCTCTTATTTATGACAGCCGTCGAACATAAAGAGGCCGCAGGAAGTTGCACCGCTCAGGGAACTCCTTTATGAACGACACACACTCCGACACACACCCTACACCGCGATATCTATTGTTTTAATTAACCGAAAGCCGCCGTGACGTTTATTAGTCGTGACGTTGTTAATGGCTGTGGAGAGCGCATTGAAAATGTAAGTAGAATAGCAGCGCTGTGTTTATAGAAATAATTTATTGCTGCATCGCTAATGATTATATACGATGATGATGATTGCTCCTCTACAGAAGAGGTGCATTCTGGTTGATTAATAACAGACGCAGTAATACAGAATGGTCCATTCCATGCCAAAATCAGTCTGCTGAATAATGCGTTTAGTTTGTACAGTCAGGAATGAAAGGGTGCGTCTTATTTGTGCCCCAAAAGCCTTTACGTTTATTTTGTTGTTGAGAATAGGTGGGAATAAACGAAACGGATTTAAACGCAATTAAAATGAAGTAGAAATTAGAGGCTAATAATAAAATAAATGTTTATATTCAATCAAATAATTTTAATAAAAGGAATAAACATTGGCTCTAAAAAAAATAAATAAATAAAAAATCTAAGAAAACTCAATAAAAGAAACAAAAGGAATAAATGAAAACGTTTTTTGTTTTCTGATAATAAAAATGTTGTTGTTTTTATTTGTAAAGTTTTATTTTTTCAATTCATTTTCAGATTTATTTGTAAAGTGCTTTTAAGAATGCACGTCGTCGCAAAGGAGCTTCACGTAAATACATAAATCCAGAATATAAATAATAATTTTTTTTTTTCCGAAAATGATCCCTAATGAATGCGGCGAAAGTATTGGCGCCCTGCTGCAGACGTGACGTCAGGGAGAGCAGGAAGAACATCCCGTTGCGTATCTTTCTCTTCCGTCAGAGCAGGTGGTCTGTGTTTCCTTTCTAACCAGTCCTGATGGAGGTGATGGAAAGGGCTCTGGGGGGGCGTGGCGTGATGCAGCTGACATTCCTTCTGATTTCCGAGACGACTTCCTGTCAGGTGTGGTTAGGAGGAGAGGAAGTGACGATGTGTTGTCCTTTTCGCAGCCTGTATGGCAGTGTGTGAGGGGTAGTCATGCATAATAAATAAATAAATAAATAAATAAATAAATGATTTTGTTTACCATATAATAATTTCATTTATTTATTTGTTTGTTTGTTTGTTTGTTTGTCTGTGCATTATAGTTATAGATCATTATTTTGTCTTTTGTTCTTGATTTTTTTTATGTACTGGTTTGAGCTCTTTTTTATTTTTCAATTCCACACAATGACATTATTCGATAATAATTACATTACTAACATAATATTTATTTGTTTACTTATACTTTTTATTTATTGTCGACACCATACCAGTAGTGATAGTGAATTATTTTGTAAAACAATATTTTCATGATTTGTTCTGTTTTTATTCAATCTTACTGTTGTTGTTTTTCATGCTGTTTCTTTATGAGTTACATGTATATTATTATTATTATTATTATTATTATTATTATTAATGTTGATGTTTCATTCCCAGCCCTTTAAGTGTGTCATTCTAGGCGTACATTTTTTAGAATTTAAATCTGTTTTAAAAGCAGTTTTTCCTCTTTTTTTTTTTTTAAGAAATTTTTTGAGAAAATTTTTGAGAATTTTTTAGGACCAAATTTCAGCTACACTGAACTGACGCACCGTGAGTTTGATTAACTGGATGAATGAATGAATAAATGAATTAAACTAATCTGTCATATGGATTTGTGAGAAATGTTGGTCAGCTGTCTTTAATGAGTTTCTGAAATTTGTATTTTTGTGAAACAACAACAACAACAACAACAAAACAAAACCAATGTCTTTGCTTTAAAAAAAGGCCAGGTTGGTCTAGCTGTATCTTGCATGTTATACAGTATGTGATATTTCTTCATGATTAGCAGAAACAGAAATGATTGGAAAGTTTCAGCCACCACAAATGTACAACCTCAATTGCGAAAAACTTGGGACAGTATGGAAAATGCTAATAGAAACAAAGATGAGTGATTTGTAAATATACTTTGACTTGTATTTAAACAACAACAACAAATGTATAAACACAAGGTATGTGATGTTTCACCCTATCGACTGCATAGTTTTTTTTTTTTTTGAAGATAAACGTTTATTAGAAAAGGTGACACTACACAGTGGTAAACAGTCGACTGTCCCTGTCCCAACTTTTTTGGAGTGTGTTGCAGTCATCAGATTTGAAATGAGTGTATATTTTCAAAAATAAATTAAATTCAAAGTAAAAAGTAAAACATCAAATAATGTGTTAATTTTCAATAAAGTACAGGGGGAACTGAATTTTAAAATGACGCTTTGGTTTTTTTTTTAGGTGGATTTTTCATACTGTCCCAACTTTTTTGGAATTGGGGTTGTACAGTTGTGGTGGCTGAAGCATTTCCAAAATCATCTCCAAAATCCTACCGATTCGTCTTTGGGGAATGTTCTTCTCAAAGTGTGGGATTGTTCTCTGACGCATCTGTTAACAGATCGGCGAGCCTCGACCCGTCCTCGCTCTTGAAGGACTCGGCCTTTTTCGGAGGCTCCTTATATACACTATGATTAGACGATTGCCTCACCCGTTTCACCTCACCTTCTTATTTCAACTTCTCACGTCGCCAAACTGCCCCTGTCCCAACTTATTTGGAACGTGTTGCATGCATCAATTTCAAAATAAACGTTTATCCTCAAAAAACTATGCAGTTCATTAGTTAAAACCTCAAATACCTCGTCTTTATCAATCCTAGTTTTGTTTCTATTAGCATTTTCCACACTGTCCCAACTTTTTCGGAATCGGGGTCGTACATATGGTGTCATATTTAACAGAACAGTGTGAGGATTAAAAAAAAAGGATCAGCAGTGGAGTTGAATTGGTGTTTAAACGTGCAGTATGCCTCACCAAATAATAACAACAACAACAACAACAACAACAACAACATATTCTACAACTCATACAGTCCTGACTGAACCGTTGGACAGCTTTCTCTCGTCACCTCACTCTGGCCTTCTGAGAAACGTACTCACGAAGACTTCAGGTGTCTCAGCGAGCTCACTTCCCACATCCGTGCTCGTAAAAAAATACCCCACACCAGGAGCGTGCAGCTGTGGAGAAAAGGCTCTTTATCCGGCGTGCCAGGCTGCAGGTCCTAGTGGCAGGAACGGTGCTGACGGCGCCGGCGTCGTCCATCGTCCAGGTTAGCGAACACGCAGTCTGTTATGATGACCTCTCACCCATGTTTACGCAGCTGTGCCATCGCACATGACGTCCTTCCTTATTGGACAGAGCTGCCCGGGGTGAGGCGACAGGTTTTATTTATATTTCAATCAGGCGGCCGAGTGATGAATGAAGGAATAAAGAAGTTTGGCCAGAGATCATACGAATAAAGTGGGTGTTTGGATACATAAATCTGTTCAGCTTGCAACCTACACACTACATTTGGCTGCGTAAACTGGCACAGGGGGAAAAAGTTGTAACATTTTGACCTCATCTTGTGTTGGTCGTTAAAATTACTGACAATTCTGCATTAATTCTGCATGAGTTATGGGTTAGAGGTTAGGTTTAGGACTGGGGTTAGAATTCGGTTTAGGGTTAGGTTTAGATGACTGTTTGGTTAGGTTTAGGGGTTAAGGTTAGATGACTGTTTGGTTAGGGTTAGGGGTTATGTTTAGGGTTAGGGTTTAGGGTTAGATGACTGGTTAGGGTTAGGGGTTAGGGTTAGATAACTGTTTGGTTAGGGGTTAGGGTTAGATAACTGTTTGGTTAGGGTTAGATAACTGTTTGGTTAGGGGTTAGGGTTAGATAACTGTTTGGTTAGGGTTAGATGACTGTTTGGTTAGGGTTAGATGACTGTTTGGTTAGGGTTATGGTTAGATGACTGTTTGGTTAGGGTTAGATAACTGTTTGGTTAGGGGTTAGGGTTAGATAACTGTTTGGTTAGGGTTAGATGACTGTTTGGTTAGGGTTAGATGACTGTTTGGTTAGGGTTATGGTTAGATGACTGTTTGGTTAGGGTTAGGGGTTAGATGACTGTTTGGTTAGGGTTATGGTTAGATGACTGTTTGGTTAGGGTTAGGGGTTAGATGACTGTTTGGTTAGGGTTAGGGGTTAGATGACTGGTTAGGGTTAGGGTTTAGGGTTAGATGACTGTTTGGTTAGGGTTAGGGTTAGATGACTGTTTGGTTAGGGTTAGGGGTTAGGGTTAGATGATTGTTTGGTTAGGGTTAGGGTTAGATGACTTTGGTTAGGGTTAGGGTTAGATGACTGTTTGGCTAGGGGTTAGGGTTAGATGACTGGTTAGGGTTAGGGGTTAGGGTTAGATGACTGTTTGGTTAGGGTTAGGTTTAGGGGTCAGGGTTAGATGACTGTTTGGTTAGGGTTAGGGTTATGTTTAGGGTTTAGGGTTAGATGACTGTTTGGTTAGGGTTAGGGGTTAGGGTTAGATGACTGTTTGGTTAGGGTTAGATGACTGTTTGGTTAGGGTTAGGGGTTAGGGTTAGATGACTGTTTGGTTAGGGTTAGGGGTTAGGGTTAGATGACTGTTTGGTTAGGGTTAGGGGTTAGGGTTAAATGACTGTTCATTACAGGTCTCTGTGCCATTCTTATTAGCCAGACTGACTCACGGATCAAGCTCATACAACTTAATCCACCTCTACTAATCCAAATCTCACGTACAAACCAAATCTTGAGCATCAGTGAACGTTTACACCTTTTGTAATAGTCGTGTACGAGTCGCTCGGTCGTCCTCAGTGTTAAAAGGTGGATCTCATCATCATATAAGCGCTGTCGGAAAGAGCTCAAATATGCCGAAGAAAAGTGGAAAAGTAAAGAATGTGCAGGACCTGGAGGATTTTTCGGAAGAACAGTGGGCAGTTTAACTGTTCAGGACAAACAAGGGACTCATGAACAACTCGATAACAGGAAATGTAACTAATCAACAGGTGAAGGCAAATTAAAAGGCCAAATGAAAAAAAAGCAGTCTCAGAAGGGCCGACACTTTATTACTGCGTGATTAGCATAATTACACATGCTAATAACATCTCTGATGAATTTCACCACTGAGGAAGGAGATTAATTTATAACCCTGGCACACTGATACACTGTGGGAAAAAAAATACTGTATAATGCTCAGATCAGTCTTTAATCATGTTCACGGGTGCGGAAAAAAAAAAAAAAAAAAGTTTCCTCAGGTTTAAATGATAGAGCTTACATCCTGCATCCATAAAAACAGTAATGAGTGTCGATTAGAGTACGTGCAGCTGAGAAAGAAAAGAAAGAAAGAAAACCAGACAAATAGAAAGAAAGATTTTGTTCTTTCTTTCTTCCTTTCATTCAGAAAAAAAAGAAATAAAAATCAGACAGAAAGAAAGAAAGAAAAAAGAAAGACAATAAATAAACGAATAAATTCAAACAGGCGTAAGAAAGAGGGGAAGAAAGAAACATAGAATGAATTCATTCATCGAGACAGACTGAAAAAAATCAATAAAGACAGACAGAAAATAATTAAAGGAATTCAAACAGAAACAGAAAGAAAGCAAATAAGAAAGACAAGAAATAAAGAAATTCAAACAGACATAAGAAAGAAAGAAAGAAACATATAATTCACTCATTCATACAGACAGAAAATAATTAAAGGAATTCAAATAGGCATAAACAGAAAGAAAGAAAGAAAAAAGAAAGAAAGATGACAGCTTGCAGTTCCTCTCCTGCTCCACTAGAAGGCATCTCAGTTCTACAGAACAGCTCCGGTGTAACTTCATGATTAATTCAGATGGAGTTAAATATGATGCAGCCAATAAAACTTTCATTCTTCTGCATGATTTTTTTTTTACTTTCTTTTTTTAAATAAAATGTTATCCTGATGATGTGTGCATCGCTTTCACACGCTCTACCGTACCTCACACATAAACCGCACAATATAAATTTACACCTTTTTCATTTTAGTCTACTTTTTTTTTTTTTTTTTTTTAACATTTAGGGCTTTGATTCTGTGACTCAATGAATGAGTTAATCAAGCAATCAAACAAACAAACAAACAAACAAACAGATAAATGGGCTCCAGTATGATAAACACACACGTCTGATATTCTAACACTGAGATCAACTTGTATAAAATATATAAGAGAACTGAAAGCCTCGGAAACGGAAATGTTTGTAGTGTGGAAGTGTGAATATTCTTCTCTCTGTGTCTTTTCGTTTCTTTACTCTGTGTATGTTATCGACAGGCTCAGTACACGCTCCGTCTGTTCGTCCCTCGAGTTTATCGGCAGCTTCAGGACAAACGCTTCGAGGATACGACGTGTCTATGGATCGGCGTTTCAAGGTCAGACGACTGGAAGAGACTAAACAGACACCAAACAGCTGGTTCAGTCTCCGATGCACAAATGAGCGTAAGAATAAATACATTTAGTGACGCCGCACTTCTTTCTTTCTTAGAGTTTTATCCAACGACTTTCAAAAGATCCAGATGTTCTATGTGTTACAGTTAATTCTGAGCGTGAGGCAGTTTGCTGGACGTGTATGATGGAGAAGTGTTTGCTGAGAGTGTGTAATAATGATGAAAACACTACAGCTGGTGGAACTACGCTATAAATAGTGGTATTGAGCATTACTCCACAGACGACGTGGCCCTTCATTTGCTTAGACTAGCCGTTAAAGGACGAAAGGCCATTAGCATTATTGAAGCGATGACCCTGTCACCTCAAACATAGACCATTTAACAGGGAATAAATTTATGCAAACTGCATATTGATGTACTGATGATCAATTGGCCCCTGCAGCGGTATTAATATGCAGTTGTTGCAGTGTGATATGCATTAGTAATTACCTACAGTACATGTGTGATTGCGCTAACAAGTGGCATGCACGCAAGGCATGATGGGAAACCGGTCACCATTTGACCCTGAGTTTGTGGAACTAGTGCAACTCGTGTAAATAAAGTTATGACTACAGGCATAGCTGGTCCGAGGAGATTCGTCGTAGCAGCGCTGGTTTTCATCTCTTTTATTTTCTATGTGTCGAGTATACTTAATAAGTGTTATCATGTCGTATTCTTCCCTAAATGCATGCAGAGTAACGCACAAAAACATACCGATGTAAACAAAAAAGCATCTGTTTTCATACGAGTGCTCTAATGCACGTTAGAGGAGGTCTATGTATTTTCAAGTACTTGTTCCCACTCCTAATATAAATCTTCTCTTTAAAACTGCTTGCTTCAGGTCCTTCCACGACATTTCTACTGGATTAAGGTCAGGACATTGATTTGCCCATTCCAAAACATTCACATTATTCTTCTTTAACCGTTCTTTGATAGAACAACTTGTGTGATTAGGGTCGTTGTCTTGCTGCATGACTCACTTTCGATTTAGATTCAGTTCACGTACAGATGTCCTGACATTCTCCTTTAGAATTTGTTGGTATCATTCAGAATTCATTGTTCCATCAACGATGACGAGTCGTCCTGGCCCTGATGCAGCAAAACAGCCCCAAACCATGATACTACCTCCACCATGTTTCACAGATGGGATAAGGATCTTACGCTGGAATGCCGTGTTTTCCTTTCTCCAAACATAACGCTTCTCATTTAAACCAAAAAATATATTTTGGTCTCATCCGTCCACAAAAGACTATTCTAGTACCCTTCTGGTTTGTCCACATGATCTTTAGCAAACTGCAGAAGGGCAGCAATGTTCTTTTTGGAGAGCGGTGACTTTCTCCTTGCAACCCTGCCACACACACCGCTGATGTTCAGTGTTCTCCTGATGGTGGACTCATCTCAGACTTTGATAGATCTCTGTTCTTTAAATACATTATTGTCATCGCACTGACTGAAAACACCTGACTCTAATCTCACCTTCAAGTTAAACCGCTAATCCTAGAGGCTCACATACTTTTGCCACTCACAGATATGTAATGTTGGTTAAGTTTCCTCAATGAATAAATGACCGAGTACAATATCTTTGCCTCATTTGTTTAATTTGGGTCTCTCTGCGTACGTTTAGGACTCGTGTGGAAATCCGATGACGTCTCAGGTCATATTTATGCAGAAATATGGAAAATTCTAAAGGGTTCACAAACTTTCAAGCACTACTACCGTATATTTGTTACTTTTATTCTCGATGGTCAAGTTTATTTTAAAGGTTTATAAACGTGTGCTTTCACTCTGACAGTTACTAGCGTGTTTCGCTAAATACTTTTTTTTAAAAGTTCTAAACACAATAAGTCACCAACGAACAGTAAATGTTTATTTCGCATATTGCCCCCCCCCCTTTTTTTTTTTCTTCTAATATTACGGTTGTTTGACAGTAAATCACTGTATTGTTAATTATACACCTGTTTTATACTTTTGTTTTTATGTGTTTTAAATAAAAAAAAACAAACATCTGAACCAAGTTCTGTCTCTCTTGTCTCTACAGTATATAGGGGAAATAAAATGCGAAGGATTTCTACCTAATAATTTATTTTCCAATTAAATGTTTTAGTTAGAGTTCGACAAGCATAAATAAATAAATAAATAAATAAATTAAAACCACTTTATAAATGTATCCGTTTCATTTAAACTGTATTTGATCAAATTAATTTGGACCAACTCAATTACATCTCACTACATGAATCAGTTTTTATGAGTTGGGCCTATAAATATTTATGGGATGGAAATCCGGCCCCCGATTAAATTGTGTTCGTCCGATGAGGGTTTATTTTTCTGAGTGTATCAAATCAGTGAACTAACTAAAAATTTAACAGGCTTAGATTTGCTAGCAAGCTAACATGCCTGAACTATATTTCTGTGACGAATCTACAGTACAGTATGTAGCTCGCTTGGAAGCTACATCTACACACAAGTAGCTAGGTCACATTCTTACTGAGGAGTTGGCTATAATTGACTCATTTAGCTAGCTGAACGTGTGTACGATGTTGTAATGTCTTGAACGTGCCCACATACAGCACACCAACATTGTAATCATCAAGAGACTCCAATTTCTCCTTAGTATAAACATTCAGAATTGTGAATGAGATATGTAAACGTACAGATATGTCCGGTCATTGCGGGCTAGACGAGCGCTTAGCATCATTTAGCCACTGACAGGATGCCAAGCCATATAATTAACTTAAAAAAACAACAACAACATTTTTTTAACAAAGTTTCTTTGTTGAATTTTGTTCTTATATGATGAACAAGGCTAAAAGTAACAGAGTTGAGTTTGTTTAGCATAGTTGCGGTTAATTAGCATGCATGCTAATCCATTCATTTTGCGTTTTATCATTTACATTCAATCTGTTATATGTGTAACAGAGTTGTTCTTTCAAAGTGACCTCATCAATCAATGGTACACTATCATTAAAAAAGAAAGAAAAATGAAGGAGAGAACTTAGCTTGACGAGGATTAGTTAGTTGCAGAGGATGCAACTTCCCGTTGTACATACAGTATGACTTGTGGAATGTTCTAGATATTTCATAGATGAGAATGAGTTCAGCTAACAGGGCTGAGTGAAACCTTTTCATAATCGACTATCATAAATAAATGACTCCTGGAAAAGGACGGGAGATGTTGAACAGATTCAAACACTAATGTGCAAAATAATAATATTTCTGAAGTGTTTTCGTGATTGCATTTGGAAGTAAAAATGTAGTTACAGGCACAAACGCTGCTCTCTGAGAGTAGAATTTGTGGGTTTAATTAATGTTTTAAACATGCTTGTAGGTTGTTGGGAAGGAAACTGGGTTTAAAATGTTTTTGCCCTAACTCAACATTGAGATTTATGATTGTACTGTAATACCAGTGGGAAGAGATTATTTCCAGTACTTTCCCTAAATGACCTGTATCTCCAGCTCGCTATCTTTATACAATTCGATTAAAAAAAAAAAAAAAAAAAGCAGATGGCACAGTTACAATGCCGGTTATATAATCGTTCTTATCGATTAGGCTTCAATTGTTATTTGACTTTCATTTTATTATGTAGCTCAAGAGCAATAATTCATCATCCTTGAGTCCTTTTCATTTTAGGCGTATGATGCTGTAGTTTAAACTCTCCTGACTGCTTGGGTCATTCATGTACTTTATCTTCTGTTTTAACCAAATGTTGGAGTTCCTGCTGAACTGAAGCATGCTGTGAAGCTTGTATTAATGTACGCTTGGCAGGGAGTCACGTCTACACCGAAAGTGTCTAATTTAACTTTTGATCTGATTTATCGGATCAAAAATCTGATGATTCATAATAACTTCATATTTTACTAGAAAGTGTGACCTAACTATATACCTCCTGACTTTTTTGGACTCTCTCTGCTAGCCTGTGAATGTGCATCAAGAAAACGTTGCAGGTTGGTAATAATTCCTTGTGCACGTTTTTAAAAAAAATTATTATTATTATTATTCTTTTTTATATATATATATATAAACTGTAGTAATACCTTGTAAGCTTCTTGTATGCACCATAAATACTCGTGTGAATTATAACTTTATAACTAATAATGACAGTAACATTTTCTATGAAGGTCACATGTATAACGAACTATACATACATTCATATCACCTTATAAGGCACTGTACAGATTGTTATACTTATTTATGAAAATGCATGACACTTTATATTGTAGGTACATGTAGGCATGTTGCATTGTGAGTAATGTTCATAACATGCTATACTACTGATACATTTGGATTGTGCAGTATGATAGCGTCTTTAAATCTTTAGAACTTTTCATCATACTATAAAACATAACGTGCTACTAAACTTTTTCAGCCTTTTAGCATACTACAAAACTTTACAGTGTACTACAAAATTCAATGTGCTACTAAACTATTTCAAACTCACAACATACTACACAACTTTACAATGTTAAAACATACCCCAAAACCTCAAACCCTAACAACTTTATAACATACCACAAAATTAACATGCTACTAAACTTTACAACCTTACCACATGCTACTAAACTTTACAACCTTACAACATGCTACTAAACTTTACAACCTTACAACATGCTACTAAACTTTACAACCTTACAACATGCTACTAAACTTTACAACCTTACAACATGCTACTAAACTTTACTACCTTACAACATGCTACTAAACTTTACAACATGCTACTAAACATTACAACCTTACAACATGCTACTAAACTTTACAACCTTACAACATGCTACTAAACTTTACTACCTTACAACATGCTACTAAACTTTACAACATGCTACTAAACTTTACAACCTTACAACATGCTACTAAACTTTACTACCTTACAACATGCTACTAAACTTTACAACATGCTACTAAACTTTACAACCTTACAACATGCTACTAAACTTTACAACCTTACAACATGCTACTAAACTTTACTACCTTACAACATGCTACTAAACAACATGCTACTAAACTTTACAACCTTACAACATGCTACTAAACATTACAACCTTACAACATGCTACTAAACTTTACAATCTTACAACATGCTACTAAATTTAACATGCTACTACAATTTACGACCTTGCAATATACTGCAAAACCTAACCTGCTACTACACTTTACAGCAGTCCACAAAATTTAACATGCTACTAAACTTTACAACATGCTACTAAACTTTACAACATGCTACTAAACTTTACAACCTTACAACATGCTACTAAACATTGCAACCTTACAACATGCTACTAAACTTTACAACCTTACAACATGCTACTAAACTTTACAACCTTACAACATGCTACTAAACTTTACAACCTTACAACATGCTACTAAACATTGCAACCTTACAACATGCTACTAAACTTTACAACCTTACAACATGCTACTAAACTTTACAACCTTACAACATGCTACTAAATTTAACATGCTACTACAATTTACGACCTTGCAATATACTGCAAAACCTAACCTGCTACTACACTTTACAGCAGTCCACAAAATTTAACATACTACTAAACTTTACAACGTAATATAAATCTTTCAAATTTTACAACATTCTACAAAACTTAATATACTAAAAAAATTACAACTTTACAACATACTACAAAACTTCACTGAAAACCTAGAGTCAGTGACTTACTCTCACTTCAGTATTGACAACTGTTACAAACACCATGCTTTCTAACAACTTACAAATGTATTATTAACATGGATATAAACCGCTACGTCTTTTCATAAATAGTTACAACAGTGCGCATGATGACTCATGAATGCATTACATGAATATATTTTATCAACATGTAGCTAGCTAGCTAACATAGCACTAGCGACCTACAGTATGCCGTACACTTTAGAGTTTTCTTTAGTGCGTCCACCTCTCGTACCGTTCGACGTTGATCCGAGCCCCGCTCGGAGCAGGCGGACCGGCTACAAGACTACGTTTCAAAAATAAGATAATAAATGTATCATGTATGTGTCTGAAGATGTTCCAATAAAAAAAATTTTAAAAAAACAGATGATGATATGTTTGATGATTAATTACAACCACGTAAGAAAGGGAGCACTCATTACATGGCACTGAGGTCCAAATGCGGGAGCACTTGAATCCATGCACCACCTGGTGGATATTCTGGGAAGTGTAACAAATGTATTTAATTCTAAGAAACTGACCTTGCGGCATTTTGCGTGATAGGCTTCCTGATCCTGCATTGAGAAAGAAAGAAAGAAAAAAATTCCGCAATTTTTAAGGTCACATCTGTAGGAGGCAGCATGACAGGCAGGATTCCCTATTCACACCTCAAAATGGCAGCCATTATACAGGGTCACATTAAAAACACAAGGACATTGTTGCTTGCTATCACATCAAACCCAAAATTTGTCACTGACTCTTTTTTCTACTGGGCAACTAATATATGCGGAAGCACTGAGGGCAGGCTAATGGGTGTTATTTATTCGCACAGTACGTAGGAACTCTCATTATTCACTGACCTACAACCTGTCGGGGGTTGTTTGGGGCTGGCGTGGCATAAAGGTCAGATTTTTATAGATATGAGGTTTGTGGATGGAGACTGATATTAAGTAGTAAAAATGGTACTTTTGAATTCAAACCCTGCATCATAAGACATATAGCCATGAACATACTCAATAAAGACATAATAAAGTACAAATGGTAAGACAGGTGTCTTAAGCTGTCAATATGACAGGTTATGTCCAATTACAGTATATAACAGTGTCTCTATAACGTCTGTTATAAGTGTTATGATAGATGGCATGCCATAAATGTCTCTGAATGGTTATAAGTTCTAGCATTAGATTCATTTCAATCTGCAGCAGTATTATTAAGGACATTGTTACATTTGCAGTACATTAAATCAAAACATTTACACAGGATGTAGCGTATAAATAATGTATTTCTGCATAAATCATTTGATTTTCCAGTAATGCAGCTCAGCCATTGCAGTGCATCAGCCACCATAGATGCACACGAACTCTTCCTACTTTCATTGGGCGCCATTACTTTTTCCAGATCGAATGGCTAGTCTTTTTATCATAATTTATGGATTTCTTTTGGAATGTTTTTTTTTCTTTTTTCCCACCCAAGTCATTAATATGAAATGATTTCAAATAAAGTTCATACAATTTCTGTAAGTGAGTAATTAAGATAAATAATCTAATGTTGTTTTTTTTTCAGATAAGCTAACATGAGCTAGCTCAACAGGCGTTTGAGAGTCGTATTTATAAATATTTATTATTTTCACTGCAACGGTTTGCAACATGTCCAACATAAACTAAAGTCAGATTTGTTAACATTAGCTAACCAGCTAACACAAACTAATTTGACAGAATTTAAAGCAAGAGGGAGATTTTAATGGAATTCAGTGACATGTTAGCCAATTAGCTAGCATAAGCTAACACGAATAGTTTCCTGACAGGATTTTAAAAGTCATATTTATTAAATGTCAGCAGTAGAAGTAATATTCACAAGATTGGGAAATGTCAATAAAATATGCTGCTACGTTAGCTTTCTTAGCGAACATAAGCTAACCTAAGAGAAGTCAGATTCATGACTTAGCTAGCTCAGGTTAGCTAGCTAACATGAGCTAACCTGACAGGATTTAGAGCAAACGTTAGAAGTTATATTCATAAATGTTCACTGCTAATACTCGCTACATGTCTAACATAAGGGGGCGCTTAGTTGTTAGCACGTTCGCCTCATACCTCCAGGGCTAGGGGTTAGAACCAACCCAAATCTTGTATACAAAGTATACACAAGTAATGAAATTTATTAAACTTTAGCTGATGGAAAAAAGCACTCATACTCCAAGGGCCCTATCTTGCACGCGGCGCACAGCACAGCGCAGGTGTCTTTGCTAGTTTCCAACCGACGCAGTTGTCATTTTCCTGTCCAGCGCCCACATTGTGTAAATAGCAAATGTACTTGCGCCCATCTGTGCACCTATGGGAGTGTTGGTCTTAAAACGAGGGGTCGTCCGGTGGGCAAATTGTTGGCGCATCGCTATCTTGAGGCAGCAGAAAGTGACTGCGCCATTGACCAAAAAAAAAAAACAAAACCCAACCAAACAGGACTAAAGTCAATGGCACAGTATTTCACTGTTTTTGTTATTTTAAGGGCGCATTATTCAGACAGCAAGATGCGCCTGCGGGTTCTGGTGGAGAAGGCCGTCGAGTCGACCGCCATTGTTCTCATCAAGCAACAAACATGTCAGAGATAATTAGCGCCTTTCACGTGTCCTCAATAGGCTGTCCATTAGCTCTGCCGTTTCTAAATGAATATTAAAAAGAGACCCTTGTCAAGGTTGGCAGGCCGCGTTAGCAGATCAAAGAAACATTTTCTTCCCTTCTGCGTGGGGATGTGTGTGAATATGTGGGGATGTGTGTGAATATGCGGGGATGTGTGTGAATATGCGGGGATGTGTGTGAATGCTTGATTACGCCTTGTGTTTTCCTGCATGCATGCTTCATCCCTATACTTCCTCTCCTCACTGCAAGTGACAGCAGAGGTGGACAGTATGTGTGTGTGTGTGTGTGGGTGTGTGTGTGTGTGTGGGTGTGTGTGGGTCTGGTGTATAGTCTAGAAGTGATGCTTGTCTGAGGCTGGCATTTATGGCACTGGGAGGAAGAAAATAAAAATCCATTTCCTCATGCAAGAACTTTCAGCCATTAAAAGTAATCCCCAGTAAAAATGTTACACTTACTATAAACTGTGTTAAAGCTAGTAAAGGATCTTTGGATTGTCCCTCTGTTTGGGAATGTGTCTAAACATCAGACTTTCCTATCTATAGAAAAACATTAAACACCTGTACATACAAGCTATTAGTAAAATAGAGAACAAAATAATAATAATAATAATAATAATAATAATAATAATAATAATAATAATAACAGTGAGTAATACGTATAATTATATGTAATAATTATACATTAATAATTCATTTTAAAGCGATGGACCCTATGAAGGGTGTGTCGAAGACGACCACGCCCACACCAGCCATTTGTAGTGCTGCTCCAAGCTGAAAATGTGAAAATCATACAACATGTTTACTTTTTTTTTTTCCCCTCCGAAATGAAACCCTTGTTTACATCAAGTGAGTCTAATATCAACGTGAATATTTTCCCAACAGCTTCGAATTATTCACCCCAGTTCCTAGAAGAGAGATAAGACAGACTGTAATTCTTAAATAACTTTACGGCTTTTACGTCCTTCTTCCACACTTCTAATCAAGCTCTTAATGTAAGGAAGATAAAAAGCAAAAACATTATGTCATGTGTTCTGGAGAGAGAGAGAGAGAGAGAGAGAGAGAGAGAGAGAGAGAGTGAAACACACACACACACACACACACACACACACACAGGTCAAATAGAGGATAAAGTTCTCCGCCGTTCAATTTAAACAGTATTATGCAACACAGGTGCACAAACACGAAGACGTTTCTGTTTAAAACAGAGCTTGGAGTTTATATAATCGAATGCGTTTTTATCGTTTACTATAAAACAGATGACATTTGGAAGCCTTTGTGAAATCCTCAGTATATGCACACTCAATATACCTGGCTTTAAATCACTACAGCCATCGTTCTGTCTGATATGTTGCTCAGCAACCAAAGTTTACTGTTAGGTTAACAGACTGCGTTGCACGGTGGGAGAATTGTTTATTGTAAATGTTATTAAGAATGTATTTAATTGAGTGTGGATTTGTTCCAGGCTCACAGATCCAGAGTCTTCGGTTCAGTCCTGGGCTCGGGTTTCCGTAGGTTTCCTGTAGGTTCTCTGGTTTCCTCCCTCTGGTCAAAACGTACACGTAGGAAGATGCATGTGCATGTGCGTTTCATACAGTGTTCCTGGGATAGGCTGTAGACCCACTGCGATGCTGAATGGATGGTTTGTGAGACTGCACATTAGAGTTATGTTATCACAGGTAAGGGTATTTTACTCCACTTTGCATCATGGAGGATGGTGGTACTGGCACTGGAACCAGTACGAGAAGTCAAGGTCTTCACATAACTTGCAGTTTTGTTGAACTGAATAAGTTATATGTACAGGGAGGAGGATAAGTGGACGATGGTGTTCAGAACCGTCACTGGACGTTATGAATCATTAGTAATGTTTTATGTATTGGTAAATACTCCCACCATCATTACCTTCGCATTTTACATTTAGCTGACTTGCAGGATACACCTGAGCAGTTGAGGGATAAAGGTCTTGCTCAGGAACTCAACAGTGGAATCTCGGTGATGCTGGGGTTTTCAGATCAGTAGCCCAGTCGCTCTGGGTTAATGATCGGGAAGTCGGCGGTTCAAGCCCCAGCACTTCCAAGCTGCCGCTGTTGGGCCCTTGAGCAAGGGCCCTTAACCCTCTCTACTCCAGGGGGCGCTGTATCATGGCTGACCCTGCGCTCTGACCCCAACTTCCTAACATGCTGGGGTATGCGAAGAAAAGAATTTCACTGTGCTGTAATGTACATGTGATTAATAAAGACCCATTATCATGATTATTATTATCAAAACCTTAACCACTGAGGCATTCATTCATTCATTCATCTTCAGCAGCTGCTTTATCCCAGTCAAGGTGAATCTGGAGTCTATCCCAGGACCACTGGGCATGAGGTGGGATGGGACACGTGTTTTTGGGATATGGGAGGAAACCAGAGACCCCTGAGGAAACCCACATGGACACAAGGAGAACATGTTAAACTTCACACAGACCATAACTCGAGCTCGGGCTCGAACCAGGTACCCTGGATCCCATCACTCCAGGCTTTTTATAAAAGAAGCACTGTGGGATTTGTAATGTACATAGACAACATTTCCTCATTAGTACTGGAGCAAGTAAAACACATTCGGGAGATCCTCGAGAAACATCGAGACAACACATTTTACGCCAAGAAACGTGCGTATTCCATCGGGAACCTATGTCTGCTCTCTTGGATGCGTTCTGCTTGTTCATAGTAATTATTTATCCGAAAACACCCCCACGTGAGGTGTCTTTTCACGAGACACTTCCTAATACTCTTACACTCACTCCAGTCGTTATTTGGTACACTACTTTGATTTCTACCGACCCGAGAGCGCCTCTGGAATAATAACACTAAGCACTGGCGTGTTCCGACACACAGTTGGGTCATTTCTTTCAAATTTCTTTGTATTATTTATTATTAATATTATTAAAATTGGTACAAACTGACATAACGTATATGCGATGCTGTAACTTTCGTGTCCCCGAGTTAAATATTTCTCAATGTTCCAAACGTTTATTTCACTGTATGCTTTATAGCACGGTAGATAGCTGCACGTTAATTAACGAAAAGCAGGCCGTTAAGTCATAAACAGCACGGATAACTACTAGCAGTCCTCCGGTATGCTGAGGGACACATAATCTTCCCATCTATCCAATAACCATGATAAAACAATACTACGTAAACTTTGGACCTGGATGCAGTTTGTTGGAGACGTTTCAAAGTCACTCTCAGCTACTGCGAGTTATTAGAGCATGTGTCACATATGCAAAAGGTGCATGTGCAGACCATTAAAGGGATGATTATCCATCCATCCATCCATCCATCGTCTATACCGCTTATCCTTCCTTCAGGGTCACGGGGAACCTGGAGTCTATCCCAGGGAGCATGGGGCACAAGGCGGGGTACACCCTGGACAGGGTGCCAATCCATCACAGGGCACAATCACACACACACTCACACACCCGTTCACACACTACGGACACTTTGGACATGCCCTGAACACATTCACTCCTGGAAAATATTTGGAAGGTATATAAGGTCTGCATACGTACAAAATGGGGGTTGGGGGGGGGGGGGGTCCTGCAGAATTATGTTTTTATATGACGTCAGGGTTTCCCAAATCGTCCTCGTGGTGGTGTAATCAGTCACTGTCAGTAATCCTCACATCCCTGTACTGCCAGGCTGCGTGAACGCGTCGCTCATGTGCTCCGGCCTGCAGCAGACGTACATCACATGTGATTGCGCTCTGAACCTTGACACTCTCATTACTTTAATAGCACCGGTGTCACATTTCAGAGAACAGAGCCAGGAAAGTTTACGAATAATTAACAACGCAAGCTGGATAGCACGTACGGACTGCGCTCGAGGTGATAAAGGTGAAGTGCGGAGATAGCAGAGCTGCGAGCGAGCTTCATGAATGAACCGGAGTGAATTTAAAAAAAAAAAAAACAAAAAAGGCCACGGCTGCGTGGAGAGGCATTAAACGATTCATGAGTCCGGGTCGACCACAATGCAGATCATAAAGGACATAAGTGTTTATCGTTTTATTGTATTAAAGTCTTGGATGAATTCGGTGTGTGGAAATAATGTAGTAAAATGTCGCATTTTCGTAATAATCAAGTTGCCAGATTATTATTATGATTATTATTATTATTTTTGTTTTATAGGAACATAACAGACATGTAAAATGACATGATTTCCTGGTTTTATCGTTCCTGTGTAATATGATAACACTATTTCATTTTAAATACAGTTGGCTAGAGGTCTCCAGTTGTAAAATCAGATTTTATTGCACTATAAATTCAGATATTCTCCTGTTTCCTTCCTCAGGCCTCATTGACCTTGGTGAAGATCTACTTTGCAACTTTTTTATTTTTTATTTTTTTTAACTGTCTGCTGTAATGAAACTTGTATTGAGACGTCCTGATGTTTTTAATGTATTTATTTATGCATTTATTTATTTATTTATTTATTTATTTATTTGTCCACAAAGTGGATAGAAGAACAGGACCGAGAAGAAGATGACATTGTAGTGAATTTTTGAAAAAAAAAAAAAAAAAAAAATTGTGAAAAAATTCACACAACACGTTTGTTTAGACCTCATGAGGTACCTAATTTAAAAAAAAAAAAAAAAAAAAAAAAAAAAAGGTTTAACATAGCACTGGCTGTCAAAGTTTTATATAAAACTTGCTGCTCATGCAGTAAAATCCAGAATTGTTGGCGCAGAAATGTGATTGTTTAAAATATTTCTCTCAAGAGACAAAGGTGGTTCAGCTAAAAACATATAATAACAATGAAAAAAGATAAGTAATATTAAGCGTATTATTATTATTATTATTATTATTATTATTATTAGAAAAGGTTCCTAATATCTGTCTCATTACTAAACATAGTTCTCATTTACTTTCCTTCATGTATTTATTTATTTTTTTTTAAACAATTGTACCGCTCTTTCGAACCATCCAACCGATCTCACAGTGCTTTCTTTCTTTAGCTCTTTTGCATTTTAGATTCGGTTGACTCACACAGAGACACGGTGTCTGTGGTCTTTGTGATTGACACGTCGTTAAAAACCTGGTACTATTACGCAGATTGACTGACGGAACATAATGTGTAGTTTGTGTATTTATTTAATTTTCGAGTCCTACTGGTTTTCACTTGCTTTAATGGAAACGGGTGAAAAAAAATCTGTTGATTTATGGCTTTTTTTTTTTTTTTTCCACTAAAAGGAGGCTCATAATGTTCCATTTGAGTGTAAGCCTAGCTAAAAAAAAAAAAAAAAACAAAAAAAAAACACAACCCTAGCCGTGAATCCGGCTCCAAGCTAGCAGGTTGAGTGTGTGAAATTTTGTTTGGAGGATCCTGATCCTGTGGCTACCAAAATAACACACTGACATGCGGTTGTTATAAATGTCTTCCAAAATCAACTGTCTGAGCTTCATCGCTCACTGTGACAGACCTAACTGCTGGAAAGAGAGAAAAAAAAAAAAAAAAGGCTGGAATAGGTTGTGGTTTAGGGACGAGACGTTCATGCGTATGGTATTTTGCCAATTAAAAATGCATTTAGTATAGATTTTAAGGTTCAGCCTCCAAAAATACATCACCATTGTAAATAGATTAGGACCCCAGGGAGCAGAATAGTATTGAATAACTAAATAACATGATTTATGATGATATTATAGAAAAGTACTGTATAACAAACCTTCCCATGGGATACATGCCTACTGTGGCTTTCCTGGTAGGGTCGGGACTTTTAGAATACAATGCTGCTTGTGGTTTTGATCAATTTTGTAAAAAAGCATACTTGTATTCTTTCAGTGTGTATTCAGAGCTTATGAACATTTATGCACTGGACAAATTGAGGTATTTGTGGTTACAGTTTATTTTACTGTAGAATATCTACCCAGTGTTTGATCAGTAAATGTGTAGTAATTGATGTCTTACAAATGATCTCTGGTGCGTTCGGAGCTTGCACGTCGCATCTCCGTGAACACGGTAATGTACGTGAAAGGGACTAGAGGTCTCATTTATCGTGCTGGGTACAAGCTAATTTAGTTTGCGAACCATTCATTGGAGCATGTTCACAAGAAATGCGACGTTTATGAAAATCCAGTCCGCTCCGGAGTTTGTGTTAGTGTAATTCAAAATCGTATAATTACGACTAAATATTTACTTGTGTAAGAACTTGTGTATTGAACAGGGTGGAAATCAGATATATGCAACATTTGCTAAACATCCAGTGAAGATCAATTTGAATGATTATTATTATTATTATTATTTTTCATTTCAAGATATGGTTAGTATACAAGCATGCTCCAGGAGTGGGCTCTGGATCTGCCGTGATCCTGACCTAGATAAAAACGGCTGCTGGAAGACTGAAGATTAATTCAAATAACACTAATACCACCACTACTTCTTCTACTACTAGTACTACTACTACTACTACTACTACTGATGCTATTTCTACTGGTACTACCACTACTAGTACTATCATTACTATTTCTACTACTACTACTACTACTACTACTACTGATGCTATTTCTACTGGTACTACCACTACTAGTACTATCATTACTATTTCTACTACTACTACTACTACTACTGATGCTATTTCTACTGGTACTACCACTACTAGTACTATCATTACTATTTCTACTACTACTACTACTACTACTACTGATGCTATTTCTACTGGTACTACCACTACTAGTACTATCATTACTATTTCTACTACTACTACTACTACTACTACTGATGCTATTTCTACTGGTACTACCACTACTAGTACTATCATTACTATTTCTACTACTACTACTACTACTACTGATGCTATTTCTACTGGTACTACCACTACTAGTACTATCATTACTATTTCTACTACTACTACTACTACTGATGCTATTTCTACTGGTACTACCACTACTAGTACAATCATTACTATTTCTACTACTACTACTGATGCTATTTCTACTGGTACTACCATTAATACTACTAGTACTATCATTAATGTTTCTACTAGTATTACTTCTAATACTACTACTACTACTACTACTACTACTATTATTCTTAATACTACCAGTATTACCACTTCTACTAGTATTATCACTACTATTTCTACGACTATTACTTTTTATACTAATAAAACTATCACTACTACTACTACTATTACTTCTTCTACCACTATTCCACTATCATTTCTACTACTGCTGCTGCTATTTCTACTGGTACTACTCCTACTATTACTCTTAATACGACCACTATTAAACCTACTGCTATTACTATTAATACTGTTAGTACTACCTCTACCAATACTATCACCACTACGTCTACTAGTACTATCATTACTATTTCTAGTACTATTTCCAATACTACTGTCATTACTAATACCATTACTATTACTTTTAATACTACCACTACTACTGCTATTAATACTACTAGTACTACTTCTAGTACCACTATTATTACTATTACTACTAGTATTTCTACTACCACCACCATACATGTCATTACTACTACTGCTAGTACTACAGTCATTTTTTGCTTCTACTACTATTATTGACCTAAACGTAATCCCAGTAATATAAATATGATTTCTAAAAAGTCTTCCGATTTTCTTTCGAGGTTGGACAAATTGAGCCAAGCTCGTAAATTTTCATCTTAAACCCTAATTTCCATATGTACATTGTTTTATTTGTTTTAGAGGGTTTTTTTTTTTTTTTTTTTTTTAAGCAATATTTTTCATGCCTATATTTTATTTAGCTTTAAATAATCCTCACATAAAACTCACAGCAATTTTAACGGACAGAGAAAATTGGTTTCAAATTCACCCTGTAATACCCCAGGACCTGATCTTGGGCCCTCACTCTTTCCTATTAATTTTACTGTAGTTACCAAAGTATTTATAGTATTTACTAAATAATACGCTTTATGATAAATAGGTTGATACTAGGATAAGATTATGAGAATGGAAAGGGTTCTCTAACCTTTACCATTTATAACTTTTCATGAGTTGGTGTGTGTAAATTTTACAAATCGTGAGATTATGTTCCTGTAACACACTGTGTGTGTGTGTGTGTGTGTGTGTGTGTGTGTGTGTGTTTTGGGAAGGCCTGGTATTAGGATTTTCGAACCCTCTCCCCATACTAAAGAGATTCCCCTCTGCAGGAAGGAGCAGGAGAGCAGCGTTCTCAGGGCCCACTGTTCTTAGGAAAGCCATCACATGATGAAGTGTTGAGTGAACTGACAGGTCCGATGCCTTCTCAGTGCGATGCAGAGATTTGGACCATCACCGACTGTGACAGCACGGCTTAACTCACTAATCCCATCTGCGGTGGTGGGGGAATACACAGCCCGCTTTCTTTTAAAGGTGATACACTCACACAATTACACTGTGAATTAATGAACCTTTTAATTCCAGCTAATTTGTGCTTTTCAGTCTATTCCAAGTCTGACTCATATTCCTGCTGGAATAATAAACATCAACCCACCAAGGAAATATCAAATTTGCATTTATTTTTTTTTTTGTCTGTTATCATTAATGTGTTGTTCTTCAACAAATAAACATTTGTGTAATTGTTGATAGGGTGCAATTTTTCTGTAAGGAGACGCTTATTTAGCATTTATGGAAGGAGTCTCCAGTGTCAGCGCTTTGTAACAGTCGGAGATAAAGCTGTAACTTTAAGATTTACGACATCCTCGGGACAGAGGAGTTTACGCTTTTTTTTTGCGGTTTTGTTTTAGTAATGTCAGGAGAGAAAAACAGAGGCTGGTGAAGGAACGACTTATTATAGCTGCTATAACGTAAGCGAGAACAAGAACTAACTTGTCTTGTGGACGTTACACAAGACTAAATGAATAGAAAAAATAGGATGTGTTATTCTTCAACGAATAAATTATAATCGCGGTCAAATTGCTGTGGTATAAGAAGAACAGAACACGCTCAGGACGTCCCGTTACAGGAGAATAAATCAACGTTGCGGACGAGTTTACGTTTTCTCAGCTGCGTTTGTAAAGTTGTAAGGTTTTTACTATGTTGCGCAATTTTGTAGTATTTTTGTAGTAAAGTTGTACGATTTCTTTTCCGACCTGGTGCAACTTTTGCAGGGCGTTGTAAATGTTTGTAGGATTTTGTAAAGTTGTAAAGTTGCAAAGTGTTGTACCATGTTGTTAAGTTGTAAAGATTAGCAGTAGAATTTCATGATAATGGCACGGTGATAATTCGCTGTTAAAGGAGCACGTCGGATTTTACGATCGAAAAGATTTCATTTATTAAAGACAAAACAAACAAGAACAAAATCCGATCTCCTACTGTCATACTGCAGTAATACTGCAACAGTAATTCGTGAAATGTTATGAACATGACTTATAATGCAGCATGCTAACAATCCATAATGCATAGAAAGGTAGATATAAAGCATGGTAAGATTTTTACAACCAAATATAACAATGTTTATAATGCCTTATGAATGCCTTATAACATGATATGACCTTCACATGACCTTCGTGTCATGCCTTATAACATGACACGACCTTCACAGAGAATGTTACTGGGATATTTTGTTACAAACACTACTTACAATGTCTAATAAAGTTTGATATAAAGTGTAGTTCATAACTGATTATAACTTTGTGTATAATGCCTTACGGTAGCATTATAACATTAATTATATAATTATATGATATATTATATAATTAGTTAATTATATATGTGGACTTTATAGAAGGTGTTGGCAACATTTGGACAAAATATAGGATAATATAGTATATAATATAGTACAATAGAGGATATATTATTTATATGTACTTCAGTGTAATAGTAGATAAACATTTGTATATTTTTTTACCGATACATCATAGGGAGTGCAAACTTTCGCATACTACAGACAGTGTAGAGTTCTAGAAATGTAGTGTGTAGGGCACAGGGTAACCAGTAAATGTAGTTTTATGAAAAAATAAATGAATAAATAAAATGAAATGGAAGCGTACTGCAACAACGCAACACCCGACTTGTTCATTTGATCATTTAAGGGCGCTCAAACTTTTGCACACAACTGAATTTGTTAGGCAGGAGCCCATTAAATGTTAAATTGCAGACGAAATCTATGCATTATCTCACAAAAGTGACCTTTTGTGTCAAATCCGACAAGAATTATCTCCCGTCCTGAGTAAAATACGCACGGATGTCGAACTTGCTAAAGTCCGCAATCTGACCTTTCACCTTTTGCTGGTTAATTTCTCAACGTTTGGATAGAAAGCAGAGTTTCCTGAGCTGCAGCTCAATCCTCATCCTGGGGACTTAATCATCAGTGGAAGATAATGAATAATAGGGATTTTAAGCATCAGGTGCTCTGAAGTTCACTGGATTAACCCTTTGGTTGTGTGTACACAAGCCTGAGAATTTGACGATTTGATCAGTTAACATTTCAGGCTAATGTTATATTGAAAAGGAGAGAAAGGAGAGAGTCATTTACACATGATGAGAAAGCAAATCAAAGCAAGAACAAATGCCATAGAATATGTGATTTATGGTGGAGTTACTGTTTATATATATATATAATAATAATAATATTATACCTACATTTTATCCATTTAGGGTTACATTTAATGTTGTGGAATGTCTGTGAAACAAGTTAGT
Source organism: Ictalurus furcatus (assembly GCF_023375685.1). NCBI lineage: Eukaryota > Metazoa > Chordata > Actinopteri > Siluriformes > Ictaluridae > Ictalurus > Ictalurus furcatus. The sequence goes on from NC_071258.1 coordinate 1,881,948, forward strand.
TCACTTACTCCCACTTACTGTACATCATAGCACCCATCCATCCATCTTCTATACCGCTTATCCTTCAGGGTCACGGGGAACCTGGAGACTATCCCAGGGAGCATGGGGCACGAGGCGGGGTACACCCTGGACAGGGTGCCAATCCATCGCAGGACACAATCACATACACACTCACACACGCATTCATACACTACGGACACTTTGGACACGCCGATCAGCCTACCATGCATGTCTTTGGACTGGGGGAGGAAACCGGAGTACCCGGAGGAAACCCCCGCAGCACGGGGAGAACATGCGAACTCCGCACACACAGGGCCATGAATGTTAAATAAATATCTCTTTACAGAAAACGTATCATATCCATGATCACAGACGTTTTGGAATCATCCACGTCACTGTTTAAGGTACTGTAGAAACACTAACACATTAGAACGAGTGCATTAATATAAACCTGTGATGAATCAGAGTTAGATTAATCACAGAAACGTTTATTATTTTTTATTTGATTTTATTTCTAATATCTTTTTTCCACCGCTTTAGTATAACTGCAAAATAAATGAAGTGTATTTATTTAACAGCACAACCAGCCCATTTGTCTTCTTTTTATAAGAGGAATAACGTTTTTGGGACAAATAGAAGTTTATATAAGCTTACAAAATAAGTGTCGGAGCTGGGTAAGGAGTAAGAACATTGGCTACCTTTCCTATTATAAATAATGAAGTGGGAAAGTCTAAAGGCCAGCGAACGTCTCTGACTGCTCGGTTATTGGCTGACAAGATCTTTCTTGACACCGAGGCCCAGAGGGAGCGGACAAATCCCAGTAAAAACAACCTCATCTCCGAAAAGAGCCCCAGCATTTTGTCCGTTCGTGGCCCCTCGCCTCCACAGCCCCTCCGTGTCTTAATTAAAAGTCCTGTGCCAGGCTGCATGCCGTGTCTCCAGCAGGATTAGTGGATTAGGGCCTCTGGAGGGTTTCGGTTGTCATGGCATGGTTTCTGTGGTGGCCAGCATGGCTCTGTAGCCCAAAGGCACCTCACCTCACTAAATTAAGGCCGGCTAAACAGGAATGGAGAATTGAGGATTCTAGATTCATGTTTACAATGGATGTAAATCATATTCTGTTGAACAAAAATACAAATGTGGAGGGTTTTTTTTTTTTTTGAAGCAGCAGAATTAATACACTGGTTATTACCGGGATAAGCCTCCCAGATTCATTTCACTGGGACTCCGATACCACTCGTTAAAAGGTGCAGCCGGGTTAAAATTCTCGCTAGATGCCAGATCACGAAGACAACTTTTACAGCTCGGAAAAGTGAGGGCAATCATTTGAACGAGCATAAAGCGTTTTCTATCGAGCGCCATCCCCAGCTGATCTAATATTAGTGTTGCAGCACAAAGCAGAAAGCACAGGAACGAATGAAAGCGGCTCGGCAGGAGAGCCCAGCCCTAATAAAGGGGGAGGTGTCGGAGCCCGGCTGCTTCTCTCTGTGTGGGCCACAGACAGTCTGGCGATGTGTACGACCTGCTCACACATGTATAAAATTATGTAATACGATGAAAACGGTTCCTTATAGACTGGAGTAGTGCGAGCTATTCATGCAGTTAAGGTTATTGTCAAAACACACACAGGTCAGCGGACTTTAATCATTGATACGCAACCAATTTCTTATTAACCTGTTAGATCTGTTAGCTGATTAATGGTTAATGTTGTTGCTATAGGTGTGGGATTGGACAGTAGAGACGTTTCCAAATATCCGTCAGGTCCACACTGGATTTTTTTCTCCTAATTTGCCAATTCCCTTCCTCTAGCTAGCTCTCTCGTAGCTCTATCGTATGTTAAGTTCGAGGCTAGGAGCCTAGGTGTGTCCTCCAGTTCTTCTGCATCTGCTTCTCATGCTACGTTGCTCAGAGGAACGCTCGAACAGCCCTCTTCCTCATACATTTGCTCACAGACACCCACGATCTGATCTGATAGTATCTCTGTGATTGACAGAGGACAGAAGAGTAACGCCGTCCCTCCTACCCAGAGAGCACAGCCAATTTTGCTCTCTTAGGTCATTCCTGCACTTGCATGTTTATTTTCCGGACTCGGACCCATTTGAGCCCGGAGAGTTCGGTATGTTTGCAGAAGTGAAAAAGCCATTTTCAAACCTGAGAGCGGTCTAGAGAACTGATCCCTCATCCTTTTGAAAACAGAGGTCTGGGGTTTGCTTCAAAGGAACTCTGGTGTGTGTGAAGGTTATCAGGACTTGGGGCTACCTCCTACATGAGTAACGTGATTGCTTCACCATGTTACTTCCCGATTCAGGGTTCATGAAAGAGAATAAAGTGCTGCGATTAGCTCACCTTTGCGTTACGAGTGCTTGCATTGAGAATATCTGGGGGAAAAAAAACAAAAACAAAAAAACAACGTACGCCTTATGCCAGCCAACGTGGCTAAAAATAGTCTTATCTGAGAACAACTCCTTGCTTGCAGGTGTTCCTGAAAGATTGTAGATCTTATTTAGTTCTGTGTCGTCTCGTGTGGTTAGGGTGTTCTTTGTTGTAGCACCATGATCCTGGAAGAACGTTGGTTCATTTCCCGGTGTACCGTACCAGCTGTATATGGTTGAAATGACAATAAAACAACTTGACCTTGAACCTGAACGTGTTCCTGCATGATGACACTGTTCCTAACTGCTTGAGTTTTGGTACCAAAGGAAAAAATGATTTAAAAAAAAAAAAACGCAAAAGTATGAACCTAATTCTGATCATTTTGCAAAGCTTCATGCACAATCAAATCCAAGGCTCAGAAGGAAGTTAAAGCAAACCTTCGATTATGAGCCCCGCCCCTACACAGGGGTGAATTTGACAAAATGAAGACCGAATGTAAAAATGCACTTTGGACTCCCAGGCATTCATTTGACTTGTACTTACAACCGAGACATGATACACATGACCAGAGACGGTATATAAGGGTCTTGCTCAGGGACCTAACAGTGGTAGCTTGACCATGCTGGGATTTAAACTTACAACCTTCTGAACTTGCGATCATCTAAAGACAAGCCACGTGCCTTCCTTTCCACCACTCAGAAACCCAGTGCAGAATTTTCATTTATTTATTTATTTATTTATTTATTTTTTTTAAACCAAAACGTCCACCCTGAAACACCTTGACGAGCACTTTGTAATCAAGCCCGTCCTATTTGTCATTACAGTTATACAAATTAGTACACGGCTGACAGAGTTTACTCTGTTCTCCTAATTAGCATACATTAATCTCAGACATGCTCTCGTTTGAAGGGCAACACAGCACAGAGATCAAATTAAATTAAAGAATAGCAGGGGACCAAATTACAGCATAGTGCTATTTGTGAGTGTGATATGGATTGGCACAAAGTCATGTCTCGGTGCAGTAAGTAGCTCAGTGTAAGATTTATGTAAGGAATAAAACATGCTGTGTCATGGCAATAAGAGCAGCGTTTTATTTCGCTTACACCACATCATTTAGTCAACAATGACTTTTTTTTTTTTTTACATTTATTAGATAAACGTCATACTTATTAATCCTTTTATAATAGCACTTTAGGCTGCAGAGCATCAATGAGACAAGTTCGTTTCTGTTATCATTTATATGGTGTATATATGTATATATATATATATACACACACACACACACACACACCATTCTAAGCTTGGTAAGATGAGATCCTTCTGTTAGAGGTAGAAACTGTACGTTTCTCCATCGCAAAGCTCCTCAAACACTATGCTACACGCTCAAAGAATCCTACCATTCTAATTTCCTTCTTCATCCGTATACCTACAGGCCACCGTCTCCGGTCTAATCCGACCGTGTCCTTTCAAATTCCCTTCATCTCAAAAGACATCTTAACCACCCCGAACATTCAATTGATATATTCCCAGAATGAAAACTTTCTCCGTGGGAGGTTGTAAAACCCTCGGTACAGGGGAGCAGAGAAGGACAAAGTGTCATATGTAACATAGCACATTTATGCTTTAAACAGGACTGTTCAGAACTGAGGTTCAGCAGGGTTCTGGTCCTGAAGCGGGAAGTAAAGCTGAGCTTAAACAAAGCAGATCCACAGTGTGTGCTCTTACTGATCCTCCATTTCAGCAGAGGATAATCAGAATCAGACCTGAGACATGAAAGAGCGACTTACGAGGAAATGTTGACTTTATACCCGGTGAAAAGACAGAATGTAAGATCGGGATATTAGAGACGTGGGATGTAAGTGCTAACGAGTCCAGCTTTATAATATAAGGGATACACTCCACGCCATGCTGTCAGGAAAATAATCAACACTGGTTCCTCGAGGGTTCTTTGGATATTTCAGAAGTGCTTAGCTTCCGAAAGACGTTCCTACAAGGCTCTGTTTAACGCGTCAACGTATTAGCTCTCTACCAAACTTTTAAATTGAGCTGAATAGATTTGGGGAACACTAAATTGTGCAGCGTTGAGCCTCTCCAGGAAGAGACTGTGAAGTTCTGCATCTATTGCCATTATTATCGCTCGGCGCACATCTGGTCTCTAAATTAAAACGCTGTGAAAAACAAGCAAGTAAATTTGCTGCAGACCTGTCACGAGTTCAAATGGGCATCGTTCCCATCCTCCCAGCCTCACGCTTTCACACATGTGGGCCATTATTCCAGAGGTAGCAACAGTGGCACAGGCGGATTCGTATTACAGACACGTGGCACTAACGCACCAGGCTGTTTATCCCGCGTCCAACATCCAATATCAGATTCACAGTTTGCTCCTGATCCAGGACCAGCTTTCTCAGCTTAGCTCCCTGACAAGTTTCCTGAACTCGTCTGCCCGCAGATCACCAGCAAATTATATTAAATATTTCTTCCTGTATACTCTCTCTCTCTCTCTCTCGCTCTCTCTTAAACATTACCTCATTCTTCACATCTATAGTGTGTAATATGTGATGTTAGAGAGATAGGCGTGGATAATAACCCCGTATAAGCGCTCAGTTAGTAAAGCTGCTCTCGGCTCCTTTTAGAAAACGTTAGCTTGTGATGGTGGTTCTGGTGTGAAGTCCATGTTCGCAACGTGGATATTTGTCATTTCACCATCTATTTTGTACACATAATGCCTTCTAGTTCTTAACATAAGCCCAGAGAATTACATCGAAGTTATAATTAACACTTAACACTTGATGAAGCATGAATTTATGACTATGAGGTTACATAATGCGTTATAAGACGACACTTATTGACATTAACACACCGTATTAAATAAAATGAAGCTTCATAATGCTTCAGTCTTCATTTCATTACTTCATTAGTGCTGTCGGTGTCCTTATGAACATATTATAAAGCATTATGAAACCGGATATTGTCATATGAACACTTATTGGCACTTTGAAAACGGTGCTTCATAAAGTAGTGTGTATTTTAAGAGATTTACTTTAATAACCTGTCATGAGTGTATGTTATAATGCATTATAAGCCGGTGTTATGACTTTAATGTTCTTACGAACATCACATACTCGTGCTTTATACATATTCTGTATGTAACTATAACTAATTATGAGGATTTATACAAGCGTACACCAGGCATTATAAGGTTTTATGTCTATAGTGTGTATACAGTGCATTTATTCATTTATCTTCAGTAAGTGCTTTATCCTGATCAGGGTGGGGGTGGATCCGGAGTCTATACCCGGAATGCTGGGAGTGAAGTGGGAATACGTGCTGGATAGGAGGCCATTTCATCAGAAGGTGTATGCTTGAGTGTATAAGATGCTGTGGATGCATCCTGTTCTCGTTCACATTATAGCAGCTATGAACAGTCTTCCGTCAACAGCCTGTGTTTTTTTTTTTTTGAAAAGTTAGTAAACAAAAAAAAAAAAGCAACTTGCTACTGAGAAACCACACACACACACACAAAAAAGGTCATACAGTACAAAGCACTGACACTGGAGACTCCTTCCATGAAAACACAAAGCTGCTGGAAATCAACAAACTATTCTTTTCTTTGTTATATAACAACAGTGTGTTTTATTCGTCTTGCATCTGTCCGGTCTCTTTGAAAGAGCTGTTACTATGCAGTAGAAAAGATATCATATTAGGACAATTACAATTACAGCCGTACAACCTTCTGACCAATCAGATTTGAGGATTTAGCAACACTGTGGTATTAATAGACTTAACCACTTTGTCGTCTTGGAAGTAAATTCAGTGAGTATAAAGATCTAAGAAATTGAGCGAGTTCATCTATGCCTGAAGGCCAGAGGAAAAGTTAAGGAAGGAAAGGAAACACTGGAGCAGGACACGGGCCATGCGAAAACCATCAAGTGGCTGTCTGAGCGTTCTGCCGACGGGCCGTCTCCCCAGAGCGCAGTGAGCATTAGCATGTGGTTCCAATAAGTGGATGAGCTGTCCTCAGATAGGACGCCAGTCCCACAATGTCCTCAACTCATACAGGCATTATGAACCCCCGAGGCAGAAAGAGAGAGATGTGAAGAAGCAAACCAAACTTGCTTGTGCACCAGGAAGGCCCAGCCAAAATCAGACACGTTCTGCGGCGACTCGAATTGACGTCAGTCCTTGTTCCTCGCTCTTGCTTGGATGTACGAGGTCTCTCCTAGCCAGAGGTTTATCCCTGTCACGGCGCGGTCGGGACAGCAGGAAGTCCTCACCACGGAGAGAGATGCTTCTTAATCAGACCTCGGCACGGTGTCTGGAAAGCCAAGCCTACCCATGACTTGCTGTGGTCCATGAGGAGTTTTTTTAGCATCTTAAAACAGCATTCGCACAATTCCTGGCTGCTTCGAATAAAAGGATTGGGTTTCGAGTGACAGGAGAAGATGAGCAATTCGAGGAATAACGTGGCCGTTTCCAAGGAATTATTTTCCTCTTGCATCTTAATGCTACCACAGAGGCACACCGCAAACACAAACAGAGAGAGAGAGAGAAAAAAAAAGCATTTATAGAACCGCAATTGCATGCACACATTGTTTGAGCATTATGTCATTACACATAGACTTTTGTAACAGAGCGACCTTGAGATAATGTGTATCACCGCATTGTACAAACACGGTTAACCCAAATCTGATATTAGAGCGACTGTGTACTGGACGAACTATTGTTCCATTCCCAAAATATCTGACTGAGTTATTAACTGTATAATTATCCAGTTATTGCTGTTGACTCGGTATATAAACCTTTCAGAGATAGAGTCCTGCCAAGACCGAGAGAACGGAGACATTATTGCGCAACTGAAGGTGTCACACAAGGTCCCGAATGCTGTTAGAGGAAAAACGGCACGTCCTAAAGTACCTGAAATAACACAGGAATCTGGCAACACAGGACATTAATTCGTTCCAGAATGCCCAATTGTACTTGTACTTTTATTTTTTTTTTTTAATTCATTTTCTTCTTCTTCTTTTTTTTTTTTTTTCCAGGCAAGTCCATGACTCCATCCGAAATCTACACACAAAAAAAAGCAGTACGCCAAAGGGGTAGTATGTCTGGATTCTCAGTAGGCGAGAAATCCCGGGATGGCGTACTGCTTTCGGCGAGATTTTGCAGTGTGCGACCGATGGACGCTACACTACTCAAAAATCCCATAATGCAAAAGGACTGGCACGGACGAGCTCAGAAAAAAAAAAAATGAAAATGGCGGAAGACGGTGCGTCGGACTTGTTGAACAATACCCGAATAGATTGTTAAATTGTTGAAGGTTTAAGCAAGAAAACAGTTCTCACAGCGTTTGAAAGCTTTTTTTGTGATCTCCATCACGCCTTAGCCGACCAAGCTAACGACAATGAATTTACCTCAGCCTGTTAACCCCGCCCACATTCAATTACTAATTCAGTTCACCTGGAGGTCCCTTTAAGATTGTGTTTATGATGCCATCGATGGTCACATGACAACGCCAACATGGCGGTTGTTCAATATCCGGGATTGTATTCATGCCACACACACAAACTGATCAACTCCTGTTCTTATTTATGTTCAATTCATAACTCAACTTTATATTATTATATTATATTATACAGTCAGGTCCATAACTATTTGGACAGTGACACAATTTGCATAATTGTGCCTCTGTACACCACCACTGTGGATTTGAAATGAAGCAATCAAGATGCGATAGTGTAGACTTTCAGCTTAATTTCAAGGGGTTTAACAAAAATATTGCCTTAAGCAGTTCCATGCTCGGGTGTGACCTGTTTTCTCATCATTTCCTGACAAATTAAAGATGTAAAAAGGCCTGCTTGATTTGATTTGGTCGCTGTTCCCGGGAACTTTCAGTAAGTGCTCCAAAGAGGTGTTGATGCGGTGTTGAAGTGAAGTGAAGTGAACTGAAGGACGCCATCATAAGGCTGAAACAAACAAAGCAGACCAATAGGAGAGACAGCAGAAACTTGAGGATTCTTAAAAAGAAGGAATCCATGGGCGATCTCAGCAACGCCAAAAGGCCTGCATGATTTTTTCCTTATTGGAAAAAAAAAAAAAAAACCCAAAAACCCTTCAAAACGTCTAAGCAGGTCAAGAACACTCTTGAGGAGGTCGGCGTATCAATGTCAAAGTCTACAATCCAGAGACACCTTCATGAATGTAAATACAGATGGTTTACCTCAAGATGCGAACCACTGGTAATGCTGAAGAACAGAAAGGTCAGATTAGATTAGATTAGATTAGATTAACTTGTACCAGAATGATGAGAAGATAAGAGTATGGAGAAGGGAGGAAGGGCTCATAATCCAAAACATACCACATCATCTGTTAAACATGTGGAAGCAGTGTTATGGCGTGGGCATGTATGGCTGCCAATGGAACTGGGTCACTGGTATTTATTATCCAAAATTCAACATCGCTGTGGTGTATTACATTATATTACATTATATTATATTATATTATATTATATTATATTATATTATAGAACATGATGTTCTGACAAATGGCTTCATGTTTGTGTCAACTCTTCAGTTTTGAATGTTAGTGCGGGGGGGGGGGGGTGAGGGGGGAGGTGATGTCATATGACAGATCTGCTAATGTTTGCAGCATGTCTTTCCTTTTAGTGATAAACTATTACGCATTAACTCAAGTGCGAGTGTTTTGCTAGTAATTGCCCCATGTTTTTGTGCTATTTTACCCCATGTAGCGTTCTGCATGAATGTCTCTGCTCACTCCTTTTTCAAGTAAACACATAAAAGTTAAAAGAGCTTGATGTTTACTTTGCAGAGACTCTATACTTCATACTATACACACACACACACACACACACACACACACACACACACACATATATATATATCTATATATATATAAATGACATTAAATTTCACACGCAAAGTTAAAACACGAGATGATGCGCATTAGGAACGGAGAACTTAGTGTAGTGTGTCGAGTTGATAAATTTGTTAGGCCAGCAAAACAAGGATTAACATATCTCCTCTTAACTTATCTGATCCTGTGAGAATCATCAATAATAAATTGGGAGAGCGCGAAAGTGCTGATGAGGGATTTTTTTACTTACAGGACGATCCACTGAGGCTACAGATGGAGAGGTGCTACTCGGAATTTTAAAAGACGAACACGAGTGTTACTCCCCATTCAGTTTGTATAGATTTCTTTTCAAAGTGTTTCTTCTTCTTCTTCTTCAACGTATTCAACAGGGCAAATCACTTCTGGATTAAAAAAAAAAAAAAACGAAAGAAGAAAACATCAATAACGGTATCGTGTAGAAATGATTTAAAAAATGTATATATATATATGTGAGAAAATCACATGAAGAATAAAAACACACTCCGTACATCTGAACGATTCCATGCGAAAACGTGCAAGAAATAATAATTGGATAAAGTAATCAGAAATAAACCGAACGTGCACGAGGATTTAAAAAAAAAAATTAACTTGAAAATATATTAATGTTGTGAGCATTTCAAAACACGTGTCCTATGGTTAAAACATGAAAACATGAATGAATCGTGCGAGAGAATCACACGTGGGGGCCAAAATGTGAAAACTATGACACAATCTGTGAAGGGTCTATAAACCACATGTGTAAATTTCACACGTGAGTCATCTGATGATTTAGATGTGAAGGTCATGTGACTTTGCTGTAAGAGAACTTTATGGATGTGTGTGAAGTTTCACTGTTGCTCCTTCAGCACAACACACTCTTCTGAATGAGCTTAACAGTCAGTGAGGTGGTTCTTAATGCTTGTGTGTGTGTGTGTGTGTGTGGACACAAAGCCTGAAGGCACATCAGCAGAAGTCAATCAAGGTACGTGAGGCCCTTGTGTGTCAGGTGCATGCTGGGTAATCAGGATGGCAGTTTGAGTCCAGTTCTTACCTGTCCGAGAGTGCGACATTAGACATGTGAGAGTGAGACGTTAGACACACAGAGTAAAGACGTAGGACACACTGAGAGTGAGGTATTAAACGTGCTGAGACTGAGATATTAGACACTCAGCCCGCGACATTAGACATTCCGAGGGTGAGACGTTAGACACTCAGAGTAAAGACGTGGGACACACTGAGACTGAGACATTAAACATGCTGAGAGTGAGACATTAGATACTCTAACAGTGAGA
>NC_071258.1:1897500-1930000 GCF_023375685.1 Ictalurus furcatus
CTCAGCGTCAGTGTCAGTTTCACTGTGTATCTGTCTCACTGTCTCTCAGTCTCACTGTCTCTCATATCACTGTGTCTCATTCTCTCAGTCTTACTGTATCACACTCTCACTGTCTCACAGTCTCTCATATCACTGTCTCTCAGTTTCACTGTCTCACACTCTCACTGTCTCACAGTCTCTCATATCACTGTCTCACACTCTCACTGTCTCACTGTCTCTCAGTCTCATTGTCTCTCATCTCTCAGTCTCACTGTCTCACACTCTCACTGTCTCACATCACTGTCTCTCAGTCTCACTGTCTCTCAGTCTCATTGTCTCTCATCTCTCAGTCTCACTGTCTCACACTCTCACTGTCTCACTGTCTCTCACATTACTGTCTCACACTCTCACTGTCTCACAGTCTCTCACATTACTGTCTCTCAGTCTCACTGTCTCTCAGTCTCACTGTCTCACACTCTCACATTACTGTCTCTCAGTCTCACTCTCTCACTCTCTCACAGTCTCTCATATCACTGTCTCACACTCTCACTGTCTCACAGTCTCTCACATTACTGTCTCTCAGTCTCACTCTCTCACTGTCTCACAGTCTCTCATATCACTGTCTCACACTCTCACTGTCTCACAGTCTCTCACATCACTGTCTCTCAGTCTCACTGTCTCTCAGTCTCATTGTCTCTCATCTCTCAGTCTCACTGTCTCACACTCTCACTGTCTCACAGTCTCTCACATTACTGTCTCTCAGTCTCACTGTCTCATTGTCTCATCTCTCAGTCTCACTGTCTCACACTCTCACAGTCTCTCACATCACTGTCTCTCAGCACCTGTCTCTTAGTCTTACTGACTCTCAGCCTCTCAGTCAGACTGTCTCTCAGCGTCAGTGTCAGTTTCACTGTGTATCTGTCTCACTGTCTCTCAGTCTCACTGTCTCTCATATCACTGTGTCTCATTCTCTCAGTCTTACTGTATCACACTCTCACTGTCTCACAGTCTCTCATATCACTGTCTCTCAGTTTCACTGTCTCACACTCTCACTGTCTCGCATTCTCTCAGTCTCTCACTCCCACTGTCTCTCAGTCTCAATGTCTCTCAGCCTCTATCTCTCAGTCTCAAAGTCTCACTGTCTCTCAGCCTCTGTCTCTCAGTCTCACTGTCTCTCATCTCTCAGTCTCACTGTCTCACACTCACTGTCTCTCAGTCTCTCAGTCTCTCATATCACTGTCTCCCAAAACTCAAAAACAACAGGCAGTGCCATCACTAACAACCTGAAGGTAACACAATCCACCATTCTAGAGCAGAAATATAGAGGCCATACCACAAGGTGCACCCCACTCCTCATCAGTAAGAATCAGACAGCCCGATTGGAATTCCCAAATAAATACAGAGATGAGCCACAAAAGTCCCTGAACTAAGATGAACCTCTGCCAAAGTGATGGAAAGGCCAAAGTGTGGAGAAAAAAAAAAAGAAGATCTGCTCATGATCCAAAACATACAAGCTCATCTATGAAACATGGTGGAGGTAGTGTCATGGCTTGGGCTTGCATGGCTGCTTCTAGAACATTCTCACTAATCTTTATTGATGATGGAACTGATGACGCTAGCACCAGAATGAATCCAGAAGTTTACAAGAACGTTTTATCGGCTAATTTACAGAGAAATGCGTCCGAATGAATCAGGAGGAACTTCATCATGCAGCAAGACGACGATCCAAAACACACTTCCACCTCGACACAGGACTTCATCAGGGGGGGAAAAGTGGAAGGTTTTAGACTGGACAAGCCCATCACCAGACCTTCACCCAACTGATCAGCATCTCACCTCCTGAAGAGGAGACTGAAGGGAGGGTGGGTGGGTGGATAAATTGCGTCGTCTGATACAAACGGCTCTATGTTTTACGCAGTTTATCACGCCTAGATATAAATACCAGTGAATAAAATCTGAAATCCTAAACTCTTGTCCCATCTTCATCGTTTGATCTCAAACCCAAATGTCTTCAGTCTACATCAAAAGCAACGAAATGACCTCGCAGTTCCAATAGTTTCAGATGGGACTGTATTTGGTAGCTAAGTAGATTAGCTAAGCTTTTTAATAGCTTAGTAAACGAGTTAAGATTTTTACAACGAGAAAGTGACAACAGGAACTAACTTGTGTTTCGGATGTTCCACAACTTTCAAACCAACTATATAAAATACATAAAAAGCGTGTTACTTTTTTGGACAGAAGATATTTTTAGTGCTGGCAAACTGGTCCAAAAGGAATAAAACATTTTGTGATGTGCAGTAGCAGGTGGTAACAGTGACTCTGCTTCATCACACTACTCTGTCTGATTATTTTCCCATCACAGCACATCACTCAGTGTATCATTTCTTCCATATAATGTGAACATTGCATTCAATACGCAGTGAAATCTCATGAGTGTCGGACTTCCCGTGTTTTCGTTACGATACGCGGCAGCTAGGACTCTTTTCGATTCGCTACGGTGGAATAAAATCTGACTCTTCACCTCCTGAATAAATTCAATTCCCACTTTTGCGATCAGACAACGTTAATAACTCGGTGTACGGTTCTTGGAAGTTCCTCAAATCATCTGCCATTGTTTGGCAATCGAAACCACTCGTGTACATTTGAATCACTCACATCCTGCCAGAGCTGTGGGATCTTTAATTCTCACCACATAAAGCCCACAAGGTACTTTCATTGTGGTCAGCCATGCTAGTAAATCAAAAACAAAAAAGAACAAAATGTAACGAAGATACGCGCTGGGAGGAAATCTAAAGTGAAAAAGACCCTGCTGATGAGAGCATTAACTCGCTCGGCGCTGGCTGATGAACGCCACGGCTCACCAGCCCGTCACCTCTGTCTCAAAGAAACCACAGAAACCGTTTTTTTGTAAGTGTGACAACATGCACACGTGTGCGTACGCTGCAGCATACATCCTGCTGTATGGTAAGTGACTTCACCAAACATGTTTCTGACTTTCTGAGGTTGGGACTTTGCTGTTTATTTTCTTCTGAATTTGCCTAGAAAGACCCTGCGTTTGCGATATACAGTTCATGTTAAAGCATGTACTCGGTTAAAGAGAAAAATGTACGCTCCAAACAGGAAGTTCACCAACTCTGAAAAGAAGCGCGCAGTACTTTCACTAATTCGGAGGCTGAATACGCTTGTTAACGTCTCACTTGTTATTCTGAAATGATGCAACACCGTTACAGGAAAATAATCAACGATGCAGTGGTGTGATCAAGCAGATTTAACGGTTCCATGCCGAAGTCGATCGATACGTCAACGATCACTCGTTTTTATCTAGTGACAAAAGGATACATCGTGCTTTGTGTCCATGTTGTGGAACTTCTGGTAAACAATTTAGTTCCTTTTCTCTCGTACATTATAGCAGCTATAGTCAGTCGTTCCCTCAAATCCTCGCTTTTTTTTTTTTTTTCCTCTCTCTTGAAGAAAAAAAAAAGAAAGAAAAAAAAGCAGCTCGTCACGTTGCCGATAAACCGAAAAAAAAAAAAAAAATGTCCGAAAAGTTACAGTTTTACTTCTGATTGTTGCAAAGCACTGACGCTGGAGACTCCTTCCATAAATGTTAAATAAACATCTCCTTCACCGCTTCAACATTTACACGTTCATGTGGCGAGTCCCTCCGGATGAGCCGTTACTATGGAAACCGTAACGTATTGGAACGAGCGCATTAATACGTATAAACCTGTGATGTGCAGGTGCGCTAATGTCAGAGCTGCTGTTGTAGAAAATGAAACAACACCTCCTGACCAATCAGAATCCAGAATTCAGCAGCTCATTGGTATAAATTCAAGATGAGGGGTGTATTTTAAAAGATAAGACAGCTAGATATATATTTGAAGAAGAAAAGGCATATGGTATGTAGGTGGAGTTGTCGTGTTTATGCAAAACTCGCAACCCGCCCACACGAATTGTCCTGGGATATTGAAAAGACCTCAGTGAAAAATGAATGAAATTGATTTTTAATTTGAATCAGATGCTTTTATACGTACAGAGCAGTCACGTAGGTTTTAAGGTCCTTGCTCAAAGACCCATTTGAGTGTGGGATTTCAACTCGCACCCTTCTGGCTATGAAGCTCCTCCACCTACCTCCACCAGTAGGTGGAGCAAGAAAGCGAGTTGCCTCATTTCTGCCGAGGGATTTTATGTAGTGGATTGTCTTTGGAATTATATAAAGTGCCCAAGAACATGACTTAAATAGTGCAGCGTTGGTGATAAGACCATCAGGCGTTCTCGTTGACCCTGCTGCTCAGCGATCGCGGCTGTAATTAAGCTCCAGGCCAGCAACTCGATGCCGATGTGACGCACTAGTGGGTTGCTTGAAGAAGTGGAGGTCGGAAAAAGAAACAAGAGCCTCGCTGGCTTTGCGGCCGCGCTCTCTGGCAGCTGCCAAAGCCGAGGCCAGCCCGCTAATTCTCCCAAATGAGAGCCCTTATTCACGGCATCTTTATGCACACAGACACAATCATAAAAACGCATTCCGACTGTTCTACAGACCAAAAAGAAGCACAGCGATGGCTTCTCTCTTACGCAAGAGAATATCACATTATATCAGTCATTTACTGACACGATGGCGTCTATTAGGATGTCAACGGTGAGGACCCGGACAAGTCATAAATCTCTCAGAGCACAAATGCAGCGTCATATCAGCCATCCAGGAACAAGCCTTTCCTCCAAGTTCCAATGCGGTAAAATACAAATTATGCCCAATGCTAACTCACTAGTGACTAGCGGTTTGTACACAGAGCTTGGACCTAATTATACACCAGGAAGGATTAACTAGATTGCATCGTCATACAGATAGAGCCTAATGCTTAAGCAGTTAATTAATGCAGCACTATCCTATCTAATGCTAACAATTCCACTCATGCTAGCAAAACTCTCCGCAATTTATTAAGCCTGTGTAAGGGGAAAATCTGGAATTTAGATTTGGGATCTGAAAAGCGGTCACATCCGCATTCTCAGTGGGAAGTGAACGTGTGTTAGGAAGTGAATTATTAATTACTTCTTTTTTTTTTTTGCTAACATTGTTTTGCTAGCATTACTTAGCATGTACAAGGGTATAAACATGATGTTAACTTGATAGCTTGGATAAACAAACAAACAAACAAATAAATAAAGGCACAATAATAGTGGGCCTGTAACAAAACCTTGTGGGACACCATTATAGTAGTGAGAAATGTATCGAATCCTACCTGTTTTTTTTTTCCCCCAAGTGAAACAAGGTCAAATTTGATACATTTATATTAGATTTCTGTTTTTGACCATAATCTAAATTAGTGCTACGGCTTGTATCTAACTCACACAATATGCTACATATAAAACCCGATTTGCGTACACAACCAGCAGAGCGTTCCCCGCCTGACATTTCTGTGACTGAGCTCTATCTATCAGGACTTAAGTACTTTTCCAACACTACATTGACCTTGACTGGTTGACATTGATTCCCTGTGGTGTCATGCTGATAGGGGTCGTTGGCACGCGGCCCTCGGCACGGCGCGTATCGGGAACGGATTTGAGAATTCCCGATTCAGTCTGCTGATGGATCACCTTCGCCCGCACCGCATCCATCCTCACCTGCCTCGGAGGAGGTGGCACCTGTGCCAGATTTATCATAATGCACACGAGTGACGCAGCGACCACGGGAAGTCAAGACAGCGAGGGATTCCTAAATGAAACCTGTCTCCGTCCCCCGAGACTCACGCGCATGTGGAAAGTCAAACTGGAAAAAAAAAAACCATGTTTGAATGTGCATGTGCTGCGATATTGTTTTGGAGATATTAAACAGTACAGTAACACGGTCCACATGAAATAGTAGCTTAAGTCAAAAAAACTCTCTAATATTAATTTGGCTTTTGTAATTAGGTGTCCGTATGCTGGATATCTGTCTCCGTATCCTTCTGTGTGAAGGACGTCTGTCTTGAGCAGAGTAAGCATTCATAGGCATGAGCTTTATAGGATGGAAAAGAAGGTCGTATGACATTGACTACGAGCTAATTTAATTAATTGCCCACAGTTCCCTGGAAAAAGGTTTTATAGACAGTTTAAGGAAAAGAGAGAAAATGAGAGCAAGAGCGAGAGAGAGAGAGCGCGAGAGAGAGCGAGAGAGAGGGGAACGTCTGTTATTCTTATTGCCCTGTGGAGCAATGGCTCACACAAAGGTCCAACTACTCTTTCTGCCTCAGGATGGGCCAAGCGCAAAATTAACAGCCTGTGAAGAGATCGAGAGACAGAGGCGTCTGCTAAGTGTAAGAGGTTCTTGCGCCGTCTGTCTGTCTGTCTGTCTGTCAGGCGTAGACTCAGGTATTGTCTTTAGAGCGACTGTGAGCGATAAAAGGCCCAGGCCACAGCACCAGGCCTCCAAACCACAAAACGAAAGAGGAGTTGGAGCGCTCCTCGTTCTGCTTTCTCCTCCCTTAAGAAGCACAATGCCCTCTTTCAGCATTTGCCCAACCCTCCATGAACTAGAACCAGCTCCATGCCGCCTCCCCAGCCTATTAACCCCGACCGCTAAAGAGCTTAACACCACACAGCAGCCGTGATTTTATTTATTTATTTATTTATTTTATAGCAACGTCGTAGCACCGAAGCCTCTAAAACTCAGAGACACATCGGCCTCCTTATGAGCGATGGTGACTTTAACGAACTGAATTGAATAAAAACAACCCGGAAACGTCCACGGTGCTTGCTATGATCTTTAAAAGTACAGCCTGGGGACGGATAGAAAATGTCTGCTGTATGTTCCATAACGTTCCTTCCAGTGTGCAAAGTTCTGAAATCCGTTATTTCTCCATTACGCATAACCGAGGCTATTATTTTCATCAGCTGCTAATAGTTTAAACCTCACATTAAACCATTAAACCAAACAGAACCTCGAGAGCAGCCTGGTGAGCTGTTTGGAGGATTTGTAGGCTGGACGAAAGACCGAAATCTTGTTTCGTTTGGAGAAGGAGACGTCGGTATCCCACAATGTTCCCGTCTGTTTTTGTTTTTTTTTTTCAAAGCCCTCTCTGGATTTTGCCCTCAGACACTTAGATCAGCCGAGTGGACGGCACCGCGGACCACACACAGGTCACAGAGTACACCGAGCAGAACTTCCTGTTTATATATGAACTCTCAGTTTCACCGCGTTATATAAAGGGATATAAAGGCAAATGTATGGCTGAGATCGTTCATACATTTTTAATGCATAAGGAAGTAAAGACGTGTTGGAGTGCTGTTGAAGGAAAACGATCAGCGACAGTGTGGCGTGATGAAATGGAGTTACCGATACTATCCGGAAGTTGATTATTTTCCTATAACTGCAGTTTTAACTAATTTATTATCTTCATAAATGGAGTTTTTGACTTGATGATGTAGGTGGAAGCTCTGACTGCTGATGTTCTTATCCATGTAGAAACCACAACTTGGGATTTTTTTTTTTTTTCCTCTCGCTACAAGTATGAAACCTTATGTGTTTGGCTCCATATATAAAAATAAATAAATACAAATAACTAAAAAAAAAAAAAAAAAAAAAAATTCAATAATTATAAAATGATAATTAAGAATGATAATTGTTTACTATAAATGTATTGCATGAATGAAAATTAAATTATTAAAACAATTATATTTTATACAAATTATATAATTCTATACATTTACTTCATTATATATATATATATGCTGTTTTATAAATTCATTTGAAAATGTGTATTTCCCTAAAAACCACACCTCGATAAACAACAGATTAAAAAAATAAATAAAAAGTTTAACTAATTATTCAATAATTATTTGTTCGCATGTGAATTAATTCTGTATTGTTATAAAATTACATGAATTACAGTATATACGTTTTCTATAAATCAATAAAAATATATTTATTTGTATTTTTCTCTACAAATTCAACCTGATGAATAGTTGATTTATAAGTCGTTTCTTTAATGAATATTTATAAAAAAATTATTAAAATAATAATGAATAATTCATTAATTTTAAAATAGTTTACGTTATTCAGCATGTGAACATGTTAGAATTCAGCTAGTGCTTGCGCAGGAACGAGGACTTTTAACTGCGAAGCTTAAAAGTTTCGTTGTGTAGGCCCAGTAGGAGCTCTGAGGTGGTTGTTGTTCTTCTTCTTCTCCAGATAATGCGTTCTTGCACGAGGAAAACACCTTTTGACTCCATGTGTTAAATAAATGTTGCTCTGTAACAATTCTTCCTTTCGTCTCTTTGTCTTAGAAATAAAAGTTGGAAAACGGTATCATTTTGGAATCGCTGTTGAATTGCAGGCCTCATTACGTGCGATTCTGTATATTTACACATTATTATCAGCACAATTACTCAACTTGTAACTAAAGGTGAAATTCGATCTGATTCATTCAGTAGAACTGAACAGAACAATGGTATTGTGTACTACAATATACACCTACACCCACACCTACACACACACACACACACTGATCTTTACACCCAATCCATGTTTGGAAACCCAGCCAAGATCCTCACCTCAAATCCTCCCTGTTTACGCCAAGACATTCGTCATCCTCTCCACCGCTCAGCTACCTGAACCTCTCTTCCTCTCTCGGTCACGTCAGTGTGTGTGGCCTGCTGGAAAAGCTTGCCGTGTGTGTGTGTGTGTGTGTGTGTGTGTGTGTGTGAAAACGCTCAGCGAGCTCGCCAGGTTAGCCATCCTGCAATGCGTCTGTGATGTATCTCTCATCTCATCCCGAACACCAAGACTTCTGGTGTTTACTCGCATTACATCATGAGAGCAGCGCAGGGTGATGTGGGGTAGAAGAGCCAGGTCAGGTAAGGGTAAGGAACTGGCGCCATGTTGTTTTATGAACTTAAGCGTAGCGTGGTGAGATGGCATCATTCTTATAGGAGTGAGGTCAACCTTAATATTCTGTCAAAAAGCTATTTACATTGGAGGGAATATATTTAATTATTTATTTATTTGTTTGTTTTGGGATGCTGCTAATAAAGATGTATTCCCCAGGCTGTAACAAATTAGATTTGATGCTACTAAAGAATACATAAAACCTTGAAAAAAAGAAAAAAGTAATATATATATATATATATATATATATATATATATATATATATATATATATATATATATATGAAATATTATTAGAATATTAATATATTAATATAATATATTTATATATATTAATATTAAAAAATTCTAATCTAATATATATTATTAGAAATATATTAGAAATAAATCGTGAATGTATATTCACGATTTATTTCTGAAATGTCACAAATTAGATTGGATGCTGTAATCTTGTTCAGGAGTTTTTTTTAGATTAGACTAGTGATGCTACTAAAAATGTGTGAACTTTTTTTTTAATGTGATTCCAACATTATTGTTCACATTTTACAAATTTGATGCTACTGTATATGTGAAAGTTTTATTTTTTGTTGTAAATAGTATATCAATTTTTTCCCCCCAAACAGTGTTTAGCTCCATATATTCCAAAATAAAAAAGAATAATAATCAGAAAAAGTAAATATCATTATTTTATAAACGATAATCAAGTTTATTACATAACTTTATATATAGATTTGATCATTTTATACGTTTCTTTCTCCACAAACATCATTACATTAATAAATAACCACTTCAGTCGGTTAGTTAAATAATATTCATTAAATAAGAAAAGAAGTAATATATCGTTCAGCTTTGTTTTTGCGTATACAGTATGCGAGTCACAACAGTGTTTTTCTTTGTTTTGTTTTTTTTTTTGTCCCACGAATAATCCTGAAATATTTCATAATCAATTAAATAGCTTCGAATTAAGATTGAGATACGAGTGAGTGAGTGAGTGAGTGAGTGAGTGAGTATTTAGAAATAACTGTTACGCTTGCGTTGCTATAAAGTGAAAATAGATGTCCTGAGTCATTCATGGGTTGAACACGAGGCCGTAAAAGAGGACGCCGTAGGAGGCTGTGCGTGTACGTAATAATGAAAATGAAATTCTGTCTTCATCTGGCTGTGTTTCTCCGTGTCGTTCCTCCCACACAGAGCACTCACAGTGGAGTTATTTGAGCTGCAGCTCTCAAGGGCCTACTTCATGACTTCCAGCTCCAGTGGTGTATCGATTAGATATCAGGCCCTAATTGGGCTGCAATCTCTTTGGCTCTGAGATGTATGATGGAGATGACAGGAAATGGATACTCCTCTGATAGTTGTAAATAGCCTAGTTGAACAAAATGTGTTTTCATTTGGCTTGGCTGCCAAATCCTTCGTTTTTCCTCCAACTGACCCTTCCGACTCTCTCCTCTTTCTCTCTCTCTCTCTCTCTCAAAAGTGTGTGGACACCTAACCATCGCACTCATATGTGCTTATTGAACGTCCCATTCCAGATTTATTCCTAGACGTTCTGTACAATAGTGTGCTTCTATCTGTGTGGCAACAGTTTGGAGAAGAACTACATACGGGCGTAATAGTCAGGGGTACGTACTTTTGAGTATATAGTGTATGTGGATGTGATCATCAGTTATGAAGCATCAGGGTAATTAGGAAAAATAACCAACCCCCCCCCCACACTCAGTGAATGACGCAACATATTTCTGTTCCAACTGTTTTTTTTGGAAGAACCTCCAGCCTAAAATGTGTAATGGTTCTAGGCAAACTTCATCAGGATGTTCTGATCATTTTAGTCGCACCAGAAGATGGCTTTGATGGAGAAGAAGCAAATTTTCCTTTTGAGTTTGCAAACATTTCTATGGACACCAAACACCAAATTTATGGAATGATATTTGTGCCTGAATGTTGGGTTTGAAGTTCGTAAATCAGAATTTTTTTAAACTGTATCGCAGGCCCTGTTCACACCTGGTATTAATATCGGTCTCAAATAATCTGATCACAAGTGGACCTGTAGCTGTTTATACCTGCCATTTCGAACTCGTATTCGGTGAACACTTGTCAGGGCCATGCCAAGCATGGGGCGGGGCCCGATGCGAGTCAGAGGATGTAGCGCCCTACTTAGCGCACCTTAATATAAAATCACGTATATGATTTTTAGTACTACTACGGCGAATCAGCGAGCAGATACACAAACAGAATTTCAATGCGCAAATGTAACCATCATTACTATGTATGGGCATGCCTTACCACAGACATCTCACAGGAAATATCTTCACCCAAATTACTAAGAGAGTAGTCATTTTAACGTAACCCAAGATCTGGAACAAAAAAGAATAATAGAGGAAATTGTAACTAACTGTCAACCCCAGGGCATTACAGAAGTCCACTAATCCCTTCACCCCTGCTATTATACTACATTTACTTTTACAGCGTTTGGCAGACGGCCTTATCCAGAGCGATTTACGTTTCTCATTTATACAGCTGAGCAATCGAGAGTTAAGGGCCTTGCCCAAGGGCCCAACAGTGGTCGCTTGGCTGGGGCTTGAACTCCTGACCATCTGATCAGTATCCCGTAGCCTTTAACCACTGAGCCACTACTACCCCATGTATTATAGGTTAAGAAAGAATAAACTTACCGATCACACCAAAACGGGATCTTTTTGGCTTTCCTTTCAGCAAACACGGTTATTACGTTTCCAAAGTCCAAGTCAGAAGCAACATATTTTACATTTGATAACATTTCCAGTCCACATAATCGCTCCCGTGACATAGTTGTTTGTCGGGAGTCTCATGTACCTTTACGGGCTGTTAAGAGGCCTTTGACAGGAAGCTTGCCAAGTACAAAAGGGATGTGGTCTGTGAGTGTCAGCAGGGTGGCTGGAGAGCAAGGTGCTTGCAAATAGAGTTCAGATTCTCAAAGGGTTTTTCAACTCAACCATCTCTCCAGAACCCTCAGCATGTTGGCCACCGTGGGACGCAAAAGGCAGTGTGGAACATCACCGACGTAGCAGAGAGAGCGCATGAAGATGGCTCAAGACAGGAATGCCATGAGGACAGTAGTGAGCTAGAATTCTGGACATGAGCTGGGGTGTGAAAAGCATCATCTGGTCCACAGGTGTATGACAGGGTATATGATGTTCCTGGAATCCTCAGGTGTTTGAACATCGCTGATAATGTGTCCTGAAGCATCAGCAGATGTGCATTCGAATATTTAGTTAAATTCAGATTTCAATCTAATATCGCAGTCTGAAATAACCGGCTTCATGGTGCTAACAGAAATTCCATGTCATCATATCCCCATGCCCTTGATTAATTCCCTACAACCCTGGATGTTTTAATCCTTCCTTAACTATCGAGTAATCTTGTCTTCATTTCACTGCCATCGGTATTGTTCAGGTTACCACTTTGTTGATGATTTTCCTAAAATAGTGTGGCCGACTGTTTGTTTTTTTTTTTATTACTTACCCATCACCTCTTGTGCAGTGCAAATATCCAGAGCTGTTATTCGTTCCATGTTAATTTGGCGCTTTCCGGATGCAAGACAACTAACTACACTATAGGCCTGACCTAGTTCTGAGAGTGAACTCAAAGACCAGGCCTCAACAGTGCTCCTACATCACGTCTGGTTCTCATTTTCTTTTAGTCCTTCTCTTCTGGAAAAGAACACATTCCTCTCTCAACACCCACAACACTGAACTCAGGACCTTGACGGACGCTTAAACAGACAGTATATTTTTTTCCCCCTCTGGAGACACCATGTTATGGACAACATCCATCTTAGCCTATATGAGCATCTCGACATGCCTTTCTAGAATGTTTGTGCTCTTTAGAAACCAAGCCACTTTTGGCACTGGGACTAGCCGGTACGCTCGTGTGAAGCGTGGCAGCCTGATGGTACGAACTTGTGCCCGTGTTCCTGCTGCTGCTTGACAGCAAAATGAACAAGAATTAATGTTCCGTGTCTGGAATGAACACCTGACAATGCTGTTAGGCACTGGTGTCACTTTGGGTTACGCACTGGAGCCGAGCACCAGCATCCAAACCACAGGATCTTCCTACTGTGATGGCCTTCTTTTTTTTTTTTTTTTTTTTTCTTCCTTTCTTTTTTTTTTTTTTCCATTTCACCAACACTTCATATAATTTAATTCAGGGCCTCTATTTGCTCTGATTCAACTCCACATTTATTTTAGATGCTATTTATTGCTCTACAATAAAATCTTTGTTTTGACGACACGTTCTAAGAGAGAAGATGGACCGCTCTTATGGTCCGTACGTAATTGGGCTGAAGGTTTGCCATCTTGGCTCTTTAATCAGTCTGGATTTGAAATGAAACAGTGATTATGAGGTTAAAGGGCAGGATGAGGTCTTTAATTTGGGTGACGTGTATAGAGAATCCAGCCCTTCTTATTCATACAACTGCTGTTTAGGAGAAAGAAGCTGTTACTATAGAAACGATAACGTATCGGTCCGAGCGTATTAACATAAACCTGTGATTTCTGTCAGAGCCGCTGTGATAAAAAAAAAAACAATAATCGGCACCTTCTGACCGATCAGATAGACGTCCTTAAAGACAAAAATAACATCGCCAACATGACCTAAGAGTTTTCACCGCACAATGTTACCCACTGGTTACACTCAACAATCAATCTAAAAACTGCAAGAATATGCTTTACATTTTTTTTTTTTTTTTTTTTTAAAAGGTTGTAGTTCCAGAGTTTTATCAAGAGAGGAGACAGAGTGATGAAATGTACCGCTCATGATAAAAAGCAGACCATCTCGACTATGAGACATGGTACATGGACATGTATAGCTGCCAGTGGAATTTGTTCACTTGTCTTTACTAATAAAGTAGCAGCGAGATGAATCCTGAATCGTATGGAAAACTTCACTGCTAAGATCCAACCAAATGGAAAAATCGGTGGATGCCATTATACCTCGCAGCAGGATATCAACTTGAAATGCACGGACCATGGAGTTTTTGACTGACGGACCCAGAGACCTGACCTGAACCCAAACGATCTGTTTTAGTTATAGAAACCAATCTGAAACCTAACGACCCTAGAAGTGAACGGTTGTTGAATATGGCTGTATAACAGGCCGAGATGAGCTCCACGAGGGAAGGATACTCTAATGATATCGCTCGTCAATTCGTGACCGAGTATTAAACATGACGCTCATTTCTGTTAATATGTCTAGCTATAAAATAGGCGGTTCTTAGTTAGGCTTCGCGCTCCTTGGCTACCCGCTAGATAACTCTCCCCATCGTACAACAGCTACCAATCAGTGAAGGCTAACATGTTCTTTATCGGAGACAGGTGAAGCCAGCAAACCATATCTTCTCAAACTCTTGCTCATGCTCATTAGGGAGTGTAACCCACTCAGAGGAACGCATTATCCAGCCTCTTCTGCATACATGAGCTCACAGGCACTGTGATTGACACTGGAGAGAGAGTATGCCCCTCCCACCCAGAGAACATGCTCAGTTTTGGTGTTTTTTTTGTTATGTGGAAGCACGTTGGATAAAAGTGGCTGCCAAATGAATACAATCTGAATAAACTCAGAATTTCTGACCTCATAAAGGCTATAATTGCTCTACCATGAGCTTCCATGATAACATCGTGTGTAAAAGTGAAATCTCCATTTTTACTCGATCTAAATCTAGATTTCTGGCAGTGATGTTGGATATCTAAACCACGTGGACAGCCGGAGCAGAAGTTCAGGTCTGTGGTGTTCGCTGGTAAAATGTGCCCGCCGAGGCAGAAGTGTCTGAATGTCGGCCGTCTCAGCAGTCTTCCCGAGGAGAGACTAATTGACTGTATTGTCTTAGGCAAGGTCCCATCAGACTAGCTGTAGATTGATGGTGATGACTAGCACCCGCTCATCAGTCCATCCTGTGCTAATGAGAAAGTGTTTAATGGAGGGCCAGCAGGAGATTGACATGGAGGTGGAGGGGGCGTCGGCGGACATTGATGAGTTCCAAACCGGACAGGAGAAGCGCCCGGACTCTACGAATGACTGATACTGATGGGAGGCTCGTCCTGGAAAAAAAAAGAAAGAAAGAAAAAGAAAAACTAGTGACAGAGAGATAGGAAGAGAGAGGTCAAGGTAACACAGAAGGTTTGCTCTGATGTGTCAGAGCTCATTGCTCCATTCACGGTTCTTCTGTGTGTGCCTTCGCATGTTATAGATCAACAGATACATATTGATAGATAGATTAAAAGTATCTTTATATGTATATATCTTATATATATAGAAAAGATACATTTCTTAAACAAGGTTTAATGAACCTGGGAATTATTTGTATGTATATTTGTACAGCATGATAGTGTATTCTACATTTTTGCAATTTTTCAAAAATTACCGCAGATTCCAGCGGATTTGGGCCGAGACGTGTCGTGGGACATCACCACAGCGCGCATTCCATCAAAGCCCTCTTCGATTCACGTGCGTCAAACACGAGTACAGCTAAAAAGGTAGCATTTAGCGACAAACATCACGGTGAAAGAGCGTGCAAAACAATTTCATGCGACTGCGATTTTGCCGATTCAAGTAGTTAAAAAAAATAATAATAATAAAAAAAAAAGCCGCAGCAAAATCAGGCATGTTTGAACGCAACATGCAACAAAAGATCTCTGCAAAATCCTGTACGGATTGGTTAATAAAATCTAGTTTTTAGATTTAATCACACAGTGACTCGTCACCTCAATCCAAACAGTTCACCGGATTAAATGTCACTGACCTGCAGTGGCTTTGTAATAAAATTTATTCATAATAGACGCTGGGAATGTTGAACTGCCTTCCCCCAACACCCATACAATGAAACCTGCCAACAAGGAGGCATTCTGTGTCCTCTGTCCCACTTGTTGTGTGAGAGAACGTCCAGCTCGGTGGCCTCTCGGCTGTGAGAGTCTCGCTGCGGTCACTGTGTTCTCTTTGTCCTCCGACTGCAGCATTCCCAGAATGCCCGCATGCCACGGATGCCTACTTCTTCCTTGTTTTCTCAATTACATATCTGTTTACTTTCAAAAGGGGCATTTTTCCTGTGCATCGCTGCCCTCGGCTCCCACGCCCGTAGGAGGAGGAGATCGGACCTGACTTATTGGCACTTTGTTTTTATTGCTCCAGGTCCGATCGCATTTTTAAACATGCGCCACAACAAGGTTCCAGAAAAAAAAACACAAAAAAACAAACAACTGACCAGGGTCACTGATCCATATCCACGTTTCAGATATCCATCTTAAAGCATGATATTCAGTAAGACTTCTTTAAATGACTTTAGATCAGTCAGCATAGACACTCATATCTAAAGTTTATAACTGACAGTAAAGGTCGCCTTTGTAGCTAGAACGTGCCAAATTTAAAAACAAAAAAAAGAAAAAAAAGGCATGATTCAGACTTCAGACTTCTCACTTCCAAGTTAAGTCGAATGTAGGGTAAAATAAATCCATACCACTTCCTTATACGTAGAGGCTAGAAATAACACTTATGGCATTTTATATCGATCTTTGCTCTTTTTAAAGTAGGGCGCCAACATTTTTAGAGTTTTCATACTGTGTACATACTCTAGAATAGTCTTTACTATGTGCTATAGTCTACAGCGTATTTTATCTCTCACGGTAACTAAAGTAAGAAAGACAGCTGTTAAAACGTGTTGTTTTTCTTTTTTTCTAATAATTATTATTTTTTAAAAATACTGCCATTTTTTTGTGATAAATCTGGAGGATTAGTGAGCTCACTGCGAGCTCTGAAGGCATACATCAAGTCTTCTCAGCTTGTTTTGCAATACCACACACACACACAAACACACACACACACACACAACTTCCTGAAACCCCAGTTTTGTGTAAAATGATCTGAGATATCAAGTGCATAACGTGTGAACTCTGGTGGTTGAGAGTCCTCGTCTTCTCGTTCTTTCTCTCCGTCTGTTCTTACCCTTTTTTTTTCTTTTTCTTTACACCTCTCTCTCTCTCTCTGCCACTTTTCCCCTTCCGTGTTTTTGCCTGGAGTTTAAACCCCGGTCCAGCTCTTGTCCAGACGTTGAGAGTTTGACATGCTGCCCTAAGCGAGTGTATTATTTATGAAGGGAAAGAGGATTACATGCTGTCGTTTCAGTCGTTTTTACACTCAGCCAGCATGTTTCATCGGTTTCGGCACTCCATAGCGCTGTAATCTTAGCTCTGCGTGGCGCTCTGTTCTGTCCCGCAGAGTTTTCCAGTTCCATCGTTTGTGTTGTTAAGGCCACACAGAATAGCGGCGACTCAAAGCAATTCAGTTCCCGAAGCCTCGTTTACCTGAAGCGCCGGTTTTGTTCGATCGACCACGCGGCCGATCACGTGGCAGCAGCACGATGCATAAACTCATTCAGGTACCGGTCAAGAGCTTCGGTTAATGTTCATCAAACCTCAGAATGAAGGGAAATGTGAGGACTTGATCTGAACAGATGAAGATTAGAAGATTTTTTCTTCTTGGTCTGCTGTTAAGGTTCAACGTGTCGTGCTTTCGGACGTGCTTTTCCGCTCACCACAGTTGTATAGAGTGTTTATTTGAGGTACCGTAGACTTAATGACCTTTCCACATGCATAACTGCCGCTCGGTGAATCCTTGTTTCGTGTCGTTTGTTTAGTTTTTCGAATCCTTCTGTGTGAACTCTAGCGTGTGTCGTGTGGTAATCCTAGAAGAACATCAGTTTCTGAAATACTCAAATCTACCAACAACCCCTGCCACGGTCAAAGACAACACTGAGAACCCTTTTGTTTTTTGTTTTTTTGTCTAAGCCTTACTGAAATCCCAAACATAACCCATTGAAAAGTTTTTCGAAGCTGTCTTCCTTACCAATTACTGTCACGTTTAAGATGCAACCCATTTTAAATAAGCAGTAAGATTTTTTGTGGTACCGTTTCTATTGTATTGTTACTGTAAAATTTGAAATTTGAGCAGAGGCGTGTACCGTTTCCTGTTTAAAAAAAAAAAAAAGAAAAAAAGTATTGAGTCATGGTGACCTAAAGTAGGCCTTGTGTCTTATCTTGGCTCTGTATAGAAATGAACAAGCTGAAAAGCTGACTCCGTATCACACCAGCAGGATCTGCAGAGCTGATTGGCTGGAGGGACTTCCTGTGGAAGGAAGTGATTGAAAAGAGAAAGAGACGCAAGCATCCGTAGCTAAGCCACAGTGAGCCACACTGCTTATCTCCTTTTTCGCTAATAAACAGGAGGGGACCGAAACAACACTCTTTAGCTGCTCTCGGTCCCGTCTGCATCGTGGTGCTGAGGTGTCAAGGCGACGTTTCCGAAGATGTTTCAGAGAAAACAAGTTTTTTCTGTTGGAGACATTCCAGACGTGTAAACTGAACTGAAGTCAGTCAGGGTTCTTCAGAAGTTTCAGTGGTGGGTTTGGTGTGACTGATGAACGTAATCCCCCGCTCTCACTTTCTATTTATTACGCCGTAGGTTTCTCAGTGCTTCGAGAGACACAAAACGACTCTCTGAGCCAAGTTCTGCCATGCAAAGTCAAAACTTTCAGAATATTATATTGTAGAAAACGTGAACACAAGGTCAAGGAAAATGTCACTTGCTGTAAAAAAAGTCTGGCTCTAAACTAAAATGATTTCATTCTCATTTGTAACACGACAGAAAGAGAGAGAGAGAGAGAGAGAGAGAGAAAAAGGCCTGGAGGAGAAATTAACGAAGCCTCCTGGCGAGCGTCGAAGTTCTTTGGACGTTTGACAAGAGAAACTTCAAATTTACAAGGATACGCACCGAGAGCGTGTAGGCACGCTCGAGAAGAAACCCAGCTCACATGTGTTCAGTGGGTACACTGCAGAGGTGTGATGCTGTATTTCCTCTGTGCTGTTTCTTTTTCCTTCCTGTATTTCCTTCAGGCAGAATACAGAGCGTGTAAACAGTAACATATTTAGATTAAGCACAAGTATATGACTTTGATGTCAGGGAACGTATTGCATCGTTATCTCGATCCAAGAAGGTGCCATGGATCGTTTCCTCCATGGTCGAGCGCTCTCTAGTTCACACTCGTAGTCACACTATGCATGTTACTTACTAAAAACCATTTATTCGCTCATCTTCAGTAAGCACTATCGCTGGTACAGGGAACACTGGGTATAGACCGGAATACATCCTGGATGGACTGCAAGTCTATCTCAGAGCACCACACACTTTCAGTCCAGATACTGACTCGTGTATGAGAGGATGGAGAAAACCGGAGAACCTAAAGGACATTTTCACGGCATTTCGCAGACACCCTTATCCAGAGTGACTTACATTTATCGGTTTTTTTAAAAAAAAATTATTCAACTTAGCAGTTAAGGGTTAAGAGTCTTGCTCAAGGGCTCAGCGGTGTAGGGATTCAAACTCACAACCTTCCGATCGGTAGCCCAACGTTTATAACCTTAGAGCTACTGTACTACTGCGCACGTGTGGCGCTCAGGATTGAACCAGAGGCACTTGAGTTATGACGTAGCAACACTATAGCCCCCCGAAGAGTTAACAAACATACACACCCTGCAGTGCCATGTTTTCTTTCTAACATTTCTTGTAGCGTCATTAACAGACCGTCTTCCTGGCATTTTGAGAAAATCTCCATAGCCACACCGCCTCCAGAGTCCTGTCATGACCCTAGTGTGAGCGTTGTGCTGAATTCCCACCCTCTGGCTGTACCAGAGCTGTAGGTCGGATAAGGGCGTGCTTGCCTCGACTCGGCCGCCTTGTTTACTTTTAAGTTCTCTTCCATAAACGGCCCTCCCAGCGGCGTCCCGTGTGCGATCAGTCGAAACGTGTTGTGGGGTAACGGCACTTGGCTGCGGATAAAAGTAGTCATGCCAGTCGGGCGTAACCTAGCAGGAGGAAGGCCCATTAAAATGCTTTATATCCTCAAAGTGTGGCTCCTACAAGACCATCACTTTTATAAGTTCATAAACTTCCTATACAGCGCACTTATAACCGTTCACTCATGGTTATGTTTTACTGTGGTGAGCTGGTGAAGCCTGAGATTTGTGTTCAAAATTCTTTCCATGTTGCAAAATGTGTCTATTTAGCCCTAATTAGCTAGGATGGATGAACTCTACATTTTTTTTTTTTTTTATCTGAAATGTTAGTTTAGATGTTAGAGAAATGTTAATGTGTTCATGTGATGTTAAGCGTTAGTAAGTCACAATGAGTTATGGAATGAAAAAAAAACAACAAAAAAACAACAAACGTCACCACTGGTCACGTTTAAGGTTGAAGAGACGTTCATGATGTTTCTGTGAAATCCAATCCAATCCAACCCAACCGCTCATTAGACTGCCGTGAACGTGTTCGATCGGATTGGATGTATCCTCATGAGCACGTGATATCCGGATTATTTTTTCCTCCTTTTGTAAGCTTCACAGTAAGTAAGTAAGTAAATAAATAAATAAATAAATAAATAAATAAATAAATGAGTAAATCAATCAAGCCCCTAATGGAGCGCTGTCGTTGACCTGAGACGATCGCCAGACCGCTTGGGTTTTTCCAGAGAAAGTCAAATACATAAAGTCATAACCATCAAGCCAACCAATTTTTGCTGGAGAAAAAAAATAAATATAATAGAAACCACACAAACGTTTAGCAAGGGGACTTCCAGAGACAATTTCAGGGTGATGACATGGCCCTGTTTATGAATATATGCAGAAGTTTATCTTTGGCTTCGAGTGAAAGCGCTTCTATCTCACCGGGATGAATGACTGTACTGATTAAACAAGATGGCATGGTTTTTTTTTTTAGTTTTTAGTTTTTTTTTTTTTTAACCCAGCGAAACAAGGTTATACAATAATGATATCTTTATTAGAACCTTCCTGCTAGCGATATACGATTGTTCACTTAAACAAACGCTGTAAAAGCCGCAGAGCACGAATGGCGTAAAAAAAACCCCAAAAACAACCCTCGGTTGAATAGTGGCTCTTAAGCTTCTCCAGAGGTGTTCTTGTTAACTTGGAGAGCTCAGCCATGCTGGCTCGAGCCCACGTCAACTGCTCAGGAGGAGACGTGTTAATTAATCATTTGTGACTGTGCGTGTGCCAGGGCTGGCGAACTGCAGCCAAACGGGCCCACGGCTACCTCCAACAAAAACACGTGCATGTGTGGCGAGTACGCACGTTCGTCTGGATGTACGTGTCGTATAGACGTGCCGCGAAGAAGCGTGTTCTTCTCGACGTGTACTGCATGTTCGTTGGAGACGAGAGTGGAGGAGTGATACGGGAAGTCGTACAGGACAACGCGAGACGGCGAATGTGCGTCGAACAACCGTTAGCGTAAACATAAAACATTTCGTCCGTACTGCTAAGAAGTTCACATTTATAATGAACTATGAACAGGTTCTTCTCGTGTTATAATCCATTCATGAAGGAATCGTATACGATATGATTCATTTAAATGTATTATACTGTATTGCACGCGCTATATTGATTAGCGTTACGAATTATAGAACGTATTCAGCTTCATGAAGTATCGCAAATGCACCGTATTATAAAGTAGTGTTATCAGAAAATCATATTATAAATGTTTTTTCACCGTGTGTGTGTGTGTGTGTGTGTGTGTGTGTGTTATCCAGATGCCATGAATAATATGGCTGCCATCTTGTTTTGGATGTAGGCCACTCGCAGTATGATTTAAACTGAACGGTCAGTGGTAGTAAAATATTTACTGCCATTCGTCTGGTGAAAAGATTTTGATCCTTTTCATTTAAACGCAGAACTATGCGTTACGTCACACACTCGCGCCAGACTTATTTCAGTCATTTATTTTAGAGATGAACTTGTCAGACGTGCGGTTAGCCGTACCAGACGCCAGCTGATAGACCAACGTCCCGCAGCTTTACTTTAAACGGTCATTTAAATAAAAAGAAAGAAAGAAAGAAAGAAAGAAAAATAAAATTGCTACCTTTCCAGAAGATGAAGAGATCTAGAACAGTCCGGGTTAGGATGTTTCCCTGTTTAAGGGAGTTCTACGGAGATCTACGGAGTCTGTTTACCTACAAAGTACGTACGTCAAACGGCGCCTTAAGACTCATGAGTAAGTTTGTAAAGTGAAGTTGATACGTTTGCTATTACGGTATAAGAGGAATAAAGCGATTGGTTACGTGCTGATATTGAAACTAATCAACTTTTGTGGTAATTCCGCTTAATCACAACATCCCGTCATTGATTATTTGCATTTAACAGCATGACACCGGGTCTATTCTTCCTAACTTAATCGATTCATTATTTAACCCTTTACTGCATGGCAACAATTCATTCATCTCCAATTTTTTGATAGGCAATAGTACAAAATTCGGCCTTTTTTTTTTTTTTTTTGACTATACGATACTTTCCACCATTGCACGTTGTTGCCGTACGGCGACAATTTACCAACTACCCCATATTTAAAAAAAACATTAAAACATTTATAACATGATTTAAACGTAATCATTTATACAGTAGAGGGTTAATATGTTTTCATAACAGATTATATACATTTAGGGAAGGAAAAAAAAAAAAAAAAGGACTCATCAGGAGTACTATGGGTGGTTTACGGTTCCGACGTCGTTACACGCTCTGTTATCTGCATCGACGCAGACCCCAGAGGAGTAAAGCTTTACGGTGCTAGATTTGAGAAACCAAAAATAAACCGAGCAAGTTTTCTCTCGTTCTCGGCGCCGTTCATTTTAAAGTTCACGAGATTAGAGGAAACGTGTAATGTAATGTAACGTGAGGAGTGTGTGCGCACGTGGAGTGTGTGTGTGTGTGTGAAGTGGTGTCATAGCGATAAGGATTGATCTGCAGGTGTGTTTTTCCTCACTCACACCTCACACACACACTTCTCCGCTCAAGAGAATCCTCTCTTTGTTTCGTTCCCGTCCGAGTGAGTCAGCAGCAGAGGTGTGCATTACCGGTAAAAACTGCTCTTTCACCTGAAAAACTGAGGAAACACACACACACACACACACACACACACACACACACACACACACACACAGATTAAAAAAAAAGACAGTCATGTTTTGTCCATGTACTGTAGCGGTGCATGTACCACTGATGCAAGAACATTTCCCCCATTTTTATAGAATTAAAATGAACTGTGAAATGTTATTTAATCTGTTAAATCTCCATCTTAAAGATCTACTTTGGCTCTAGACTTCAGGAATCGAATCATCGACCTTGTTCTGAATAAGACGTATAATATTCTGATTAAGGTGTTTACATGAGTCGCTTCTAGAATACTCCTTTCATCTTCCTGTTTTACGTGTTATAGAACGTAGATCGATTAGCGTCACACGTCGTTACGTCCCCGCGCCACGCCGTCCGACGTCCCCTCCGGAATTTCACGTATCGACGTACAGTTGGTCTTCGTTATGGGACCGTATACAGTTTCGGGTGTTTCATTTTTTATTTTACGAACGCTTCAAGTGCGGTTAATAATTTATTGTGATGTACGTGCAAATAGACGACCGCTTGAAGCCGTGGGCTGCGTCCCAAACCGCGTACTTGCCTACTGTATAGTAGCTGACATATATGTATATCTCCTACTATATAGCAGGTAAGTACGCGGTTTGGGACGCAGCCGTGTTCTCTTGTTCGCCGTCAAACGGTCGAGCGCCGCCGTGTGTGATCGTGTCCTGTCGCACAATGCGGTGGAAACTCCCACACGACGTTAATAGTGTGATTAAGGTGTGTACATGTCTGTAACGCGACTAAGACAGGAAAACTCCACACGTCTTAATTCCATTCGTGTTCACTTCGAGTATGACTTTAATCGGATTAAGATCATCAGTAATCGCCGTTTACATGCTAGTGTCTTAATCAGAGTATCGTCTTAGTCGGGTTAATATCGGATTATCGTCGTCCATGTAAATGTACTGAATGTGGCACCTGGATAGAAAGCTAAGCAAACTTATTCATTGAATCCTTGAAGAAGCGTCTAAGAGTGTATTTATGTAACATTATCATTTATTAACTGACGATTAAATTAGACTTTAAACAGTTAAAATTACTTCTTTTTTTTTTTTTAAGCAAATTTGCAGAAATTAATAAAAGTAAAGATGGAAAAACTTCTGAATTGGCTTTGAATCATTTTAATGGTAGGAGAAATGTGCAGAGGAAATACGACAGGAACTAAATTCACCTTTTAGTTTCACATTAAGGAAGTTAAATGTGCGTGTGTGAGACATGGGTGTGACTTTTTCCAGCCTGAACAAAAGAATGTAGGCGTTAGTGTCGGTATTTGTAGACGTCATATGAAAAGCAAAGAAAAGTCAGGTTCATACGCATCTGTACACAGAGCATTCGAGTGAAAGCGACGGGACAGATGTGTTATTTAAGGTATAGAAGGTGCTGCAGGTCAGTTGCGTGCAAATGTTTTAGCGCCCGACCACCTGCGTGTTACACAAACTGTGGACAGACATCACAGTCACTTGAAAGACTATCTGATATCGATCCTCTCTGGACCCTGTATTGACTTCTCAGTCAGGTAACAAAAGCCTCCATAGTCTTCTTCTTCTTCTAAGTAACCGGAGCAAACGATCAGCTGTGAAACGTTCCGACTGATAAAAACTCAGCTGGAACTTTTAGATAATAACAGGATCAAAAAATGTGACGGAAACAAATGAGCTACCTCCTGAGAAAAAAAAGAAAGAAAAAAAAAAGAAAAAACAAGAAAAATATGCATTCTCCTAGCAAAGTAAAATCTTGCTCGTGTGAGAGCCTCGGCCTGGAGGAGAGGATGTGGAGCGGCTCGGCCAGATGTTAGTGCCTTCGTGGCTATCTTCGAGATAAGTGTGAGATAGACGCTGGTACTGAAAGGCACTCAGAGAGCCTGCTGCAGAGATACACACCCAGACAGGGATAATCCAGCCGCATCGTCGGTGGACTGGCGCAGACTGAGCTCTGAGCATGGAATAAAAATACACGTACACACATATATTATATATATTTATAAGAATTTAAAAAAGAACATCAAGGGGAAAATAATGCAGATAAATAGAAAAATGAAGAAAAAAAAAGAAAGGAAAAGAGCTAAAAGTGAGAGAAAAGAACGCACATTCAATCAGAAATAAACACTGGGGAAATGTTTAATCATTATTTTTTGAAAAATTGTCATTTTGGATGTGTAAGAATTATTATTATTATTATTATTAGTAGTAGTAGTAGTAGTAGTAGTAGCAGTAGTTTTATTATATGGTACAAATGTTAGCACACCCTGGACCAGTGTAGATTCTGATCAGAGAATAAGAACAAATGAATGAAGAAATTAAAAAAAAAAATAAAAAATATGGGAAAGAAATCAAGACAAAACGTGGAAAAACAAAGCAGATACGTAAAGAAATATATTGTACACACAGATGTAAAGAAAAAAAAAGGAAAGAGTGTGTGTGTGTGTGTGGGGGGGGGGGGATGGGGGGGTTTTCCTTTGTCATGCATCCGTAAATGGGTGTCAGAGAGTGCAAAAGTTTGTACACCCTAAGTACAAAACATCCGTGATGAACTGGTGTAGACTCTGAGCACACATCTTACACACATCTGTTTAAAAAAAGAAAATAAATAAATAAATAAAAAAGGAAAACATGCAAAATAAAATTGGAGAAAAAGGGCACAGAGACGGTCTATAAGGGAGAAAAAAGCTGATGAATAAATAAATAAATAAATAAATAAATAAATAAATAAATAAATAACACAAAGGGGGAAAAAAGAGAAAAACTATGGAAACCCAAATCATTTATCTATCATTCAAATGCAAACTGGAGTCAGAGTGCAATAGTTTGCACACCCTTACAACAAAACAAATGAATGCGTGTTAGCTTTCACGGATCATTCTCCATGGTCAAACAAAGATAAAAACATGTAACAAAGATAAAAAATCAACAAAGATGAAAAAAAGTTGTACATAATTATGGGCTCATTCTTTGTCTTTCTTAACTGCCTTCACCCTTCTTTATTATCCTCTGAGCATCTTTTACATCCTGTCAGGTTTTTTTTTTTTTGGTCATATCAAACTCTCATACAGATGAGGTCAGGAGATTGAAACCGTTATGACAAAAACTTCAAATTGCTTCTATGTTGTTATCAATTTATTTATTTATTTATTTATTTATTTATTTATTTATTTTTCGGGCTCTTTTTTAAAAGAGGGAAAAAAAGAAAAAAAAAAAGAAAAAGAAAGAAAGATCATTTTCTGTTCATTTCTGCCACATTTCATGGCACGGCACGTCGTCCGACTGTCCATTCAGAAACCACGGGTGGGGGCACAAACTTTTGCACTCTTGCAACCGACTGCATCTGCTCTCCCAAGAGAGATCGTCATTTAAAATAAATAAGTAAACAAATAAATAAATAAATAAATAAATAAATAAATAAATAGCATTTGTTCTTTTAACTTTCTCACCCAGTTGATAAAGCTTGGGAAACACGGACGCAAGAGTCGTTCCTGCGTACTGAAAGCAGAAGTACGGAGATCACGTACGAGAAACGAGGAGCGATTCCTCTCAAACGTTCTCGCCCTATTTACAGAACACACACACACACACACCCCCAAACCATGAAGCAGATTGTGAAGGAAGACACTCTCAGCTCTTTTTTTTGTTGTTGTGTATTTTTTTGTCGGGAATGTACAGAAGTCTTTTCTCTCTATCACTCACTTCCTTTCTGGCTTTGAGTGTATGTGAGCTACACACTTTCTAGGTACGCACTTTTTTTCCCTCCCCTCTCTTTTTTTTTTTTTTTTTTTTTTTTAAGATAACACTTTCATCTCTGCACCACGTATCCAGCACTGACAGAGTGCTGAAGAGGTTTAATGTAAACTGTATGAGGTGCTTTCCTGCAGGTCACGACCTCATTGTTTTACCAGGACGTACTATCTCAAGGGGGAATCACATAGCGTGAAAACTGCATGAGTTACACAACTTACACTCTTAAAGTATACACTCATAATGCCAACTATATCTCTAGTAAATTCACCAGCTGTAGCTATTTGAGTATTTTTTGACTCGCTAATGGCAGACTCGGTATTACAACCCGGATTAAAACAGTAACGAGTTACTGTTAGCTACAGCTCGAAGATGGAAAGGTTCAAGGTACTACGGCATGCTCTGAAGGTGTTTTATTCCTGATATATTCTGTACCACAGCAATACAAACAATTACTATATACATTCATATACAAAGAACGAAACATCAAAGTGTTTACCCATTCACCGTGACGTTTAATGTCGTGGAACGTCCACGAAGCAAGTTCCTTTTCTCACGTACATTACAGCGGCTATAAAGACTCGTTCCACTCCAGCCGCTCTCTTTTCGCTTTCTTCACGTTAAGAAAGATAAAGAAAAAAAACGCAGCTTGTCACGTTACCGAAAAACAAACAAACAAACAAACAAACAAAAAAAAACGCAAAGCGTAAACCCGTCTGTTCTGAAGATGAAGAAAAACTTAAAAGTTACAGACTGTTACAAAGTACTGCAATTAAAAGCAAGCACCAGCACGCTAGCTAACATGAAAAGGTGCAATAGTTGAATAACGTGGAAAATTATGTAGAAATGCTAAAAACAAACAAACAAACAAACAAAACACAATAATTTAAGCTCAGAACAAGTGTATTATGTACCGTGATGAAAGCAATGTCCTTGCTAATAGTATCTCTAGTTAGCATGCTAACTCTATTTGAACCTCCATAAATTCTGGGGGTGGAGCTCTGTGTACATGGTTGGAAATGGGGGTGGGATCAGTGAGTAAAAAAAACCCTGCTAACAAAGCATTCAAATTTTAGTCAACTCCACCCCCCCCCCGTATGGTGCTAACCGGCTACTAATAAGCTAATTTTATTAATTTAACTGAGTACGGGCGTAACCATCCGTCGGTTTGGATTGATGTATTGATTTTAAAAAGACAAAAACAACTGGTGTGTAACACATTCATCATTTCTTTTTAAATGATGCAAGTAATTTAAGATGTTAGCAAGATGACGTATACTTTTAAAATAGTCTTTTTCTACATCATCGTTGCTAGAGCACATCGCATTGTGTCGCATCGGAGCGAATTCAGCGCTACGGTCGAATATCGAAATGTAAGTCCAAGGTTTTACACTACTAGAATCGCGTTCCAAAATACAAAAATGTTACTCAATTGCGACCTAGTACACCCCTGATCGACGCAAACTACCCCAAATACTCGCCATGAGAAGGCTTTTGCATTTTGCGCAACAGAACAGGACATTAATTCTCCCGAGTTGCTACAACACACCGTTTCCTGCTTGCCTCATGTAGATCAGTCTTTCTTCAGCCTCTCTGGGTTAATAACACAACTGTCTTACAAAGCACCTTTTCCTCAATACAATTCACCCCCCGGTCCGTAGTAAAAGCTTCGCTCTCGATCCGCCCCCCCCCCCAGCCCATCCTTCAGAAGGAGCGCTTTAATTGGATGGGCCTCGTAACAGAATTAAAAAGCAATTAGCCCCCAATCCCTCCATCGGCGTGGGAGCGAGGCCCAACTGTGGGTCACTTTTTAATTTGGCGAAGTGCTGACTCCTTATCGAAGCGGGCCAACTTTGATATACTGAGCTGATGGCAAATCCTGTTAGCAGTGAAACTCTACAATCGCAGCGAAAAGCCTTCTGCCAAACCAATTTCCATCTAATCCGCTGGTTAGTAGGAGGACTCGCTGCGTAACAAATTATTAGCGGTGTCATCCGGGGCTTGCCATTCAAAAGCCTCGCGCTGGAGTACCTGAAAGACGGACTGGACAGAGAAGGTGAAGGAGGAGAGAAAGTTTAATTAAAACTGCATGTCTAGACACGCTAGGAATCGATGTATTATTCGCAATTCAACCATTTATCTATTCCGATTCAGCTTTTCACTTACACTCTTCGGCGTTCAAGTCGATAAATACACACGTCCGTTTTAATGACGTGGCTGTAAGCGAGCCCTGCCCGAGTCTCTGATCCCAGGGGATGTGTTTTCCATGTAATCCTTACACGACCTCGCATGACCTTTGACCTCTCATCCCAGGAGCAACCGTTTCCCCACGTCGGTCCTTGACAGAGGCGACTCGAGGCACGGATCCCCCTGTGAACGCATTTTTGCGCCCGTTTTATCCGTGCTCATACCTGCCACAGCGCCGTGGAATCTGATTGGTCGGCTAGAAGGCGTTGAATAATTTTCCAACACGGCGTAGACATTAGTGCAGCTGCAAATCAGGCGCACTCGTTTTAATACGTTATCGTTTCTACAGTAACAGCCCATTCACAAGGACTTGTACGGATACATGAATGGACTAAAACATTTATGGAAGGAGTCTCCAGTGTCAGTGCAAGTTCTCGGACATGTTTATGCTTCCTCCTGGCTTCTCCGTTTCTCTTCAAGAGGAAGTTCCGCAACATTAAAACGCAGCTATAAATGGATAAAAAGTACAACATGGCACGTTTTTGTAAAAAAAAAAAAGATTTAAAATTACAAAAAAAAATGGAAATAAAGCACTTTACTTTTTGAATGCGATGTTATTCTGTATACGTTTATTTAATTCCTTTACAGTTTACAGTATTTGTAAATATTTATTTCTTTATTTTAACCAGACAAATCTACGGAAACAAAATGACTTGGAGCAAACGAGTGTTTTATCAACACTGCTACCATGACATAGTACACAATAAAACCTCAATTGCGTGAGCTAATCAATCGTCACTTGTGACCGCGTATAAAAGGTGCGATTAGACCCGAGAGGTGCGAGTGGAGCGTCGTCACGCGGTGTTTGTAATCGTAGCTGAGGGTCATGGTTGTCGGTATGCACACCTGAGTCTGCAGCCCCCTCAGCACTATAATTACCAACGCTATAATCACGCACAGCTGCTGGAGCTGCTCGACACGACTGCAGGAAAATATCTGATCCGATACCGCGAGTGAGAGAAGCGCAGGTGTTCACTCACTGACCTGTCGCTTAACCTCTTTCAGGAGATGGGAAAAAAAAAAAAAAAAAAAGACTCGGTTCATTTCCTCTCTTCTACACTGTACACGTCATCCTTTCAACCATCTAACAGAAGTCCTTCGACTTACTGACACCTTAACCTGGCTCAAAAATGACCCGAGTACCCGAGCGACCTGATGCTAGTCAAGTTCTAAGCTTGACGAATCCGTCAAGAATTTTATTTAGGAATCTGATCTAAAATCTTGTCCGCTTATTATGATGGATTAGCGTTAAGACAGAAAGCGCTATTCAGCTAAGGGAATGGTGTACGCGAGTCTAGGAGATCCTTACGGCTTGGCAGCGGAGGTAAGAGGTGGTCTTATACAGTGCAGTCGGGTCCATAAGTATTCGGACAGTGACATCCATCCATCTTCTGTAGCGCTCATCCTACGCAGGGTCACGGAGAATCCATGGCATCACACACATTCACACGCTACGGACAATTTGGAGATGCCTACAAGGCGTGTCTTTGGACTGGAGGAGGAAACCGGAGTACCCAGAGGAAACCCGGGGAAAACATGCAAGCTTCACACACACACACACACACACACACACACACACACAGGGTGGAGGTAGGAATCGAACCCCCAACCGCGGCGGTATGAGGCAAACGTGCTAACCACTAAACCATGTTGCCTCTGTACACCACCACCACCGTGGGTTTGAAATGAAGCAATCAAGATGTGATCGAAGTGCCGACTTTCATCTTTAATTCGAGGGGTTTAATGAAATTAAATGAAATGAATCATAGCCGTTTTTCACAGGCTCAAAAGTCATTGGACAAACCCACAATTATACATATTAGGATGCAAATCCATTGCAGTCAATGACTTCTTGAAATCTTGAACCCATGGATATCAAATGCTGAGTTTCCTCTCTTGAGATGCTCCGCCAGGTTTTTACCACAGTTGCCTAACCCTAACCCCAACCCTAAACCTAGGGTTACCTCATTTCCAAGACATCAAATGTAACTACGCACAGATAAAATGTACGTCATCCTTCAATCTATTTATTTTTAACCAAATAGCTGTTTTATAAAATAAAATAACACACTTCAGGTCGTGCTGTTACAGGAAAATAATCAACTAACACTAACTCTGCTTCATCACACCACCAACAGGGTCGAGTATTCCCCTAAAACATTTCAGCAGCACGCTAAAACCAAACCCGTGAAACACACGTAACGTTATTACGCGTGTCAAACAGCGAATCTGTTTTATCCTTGTGTTTAATTCCATTCCTTTATTCTGGGATTATTAAATAATCAGATTATAAACATCTCATGTGCATATGGATCTCTGGCTTTTAATGAGATGAACACATTACCGTACCTGGCTGGAGTTCCAGCCTCGAGTCATAATTTAGAACAGGCAACTGAAAAGTACACACACACACACACACACACACACACAATAAAAAGCAGCACAGCAGCAACCAAACTCTGCCTCTCCTCGCTATGGAAAAAAAAAAAAAAAAAAAAAAAAATCATAGATTTATGAATGTAATGGAGATGTTGAGATGTTTTTCAAGAATGCAGCGAGTATTACAGATCTCCTAAGGGAGAACGAAAACATTTGGCCGTTCCGACCAACCGAGACGGTCGAGTTCCAACATATTGCTTAACGTCAACTGAGTGGGAGTCGATGCCTCGGATGCGTTCTTTGGAAGACGTGTTACCCAAAACATGTTTTCAATCTGAGAGCTCCAAATGTGCAGATCGCCAATACTGACAGAGAAAGCGATACACGCTCGTCACCTTTCTTTTCCATCGATGTTGTAATGCTCGAGGATTGAGGTCCGGTCAGATAATAGGCTTCAAAAACTTGCAGGGAAAAAAAAACAAAAAACAAAAAAAAACAACAACATGATGGATTATGTAATGCTTTATCTCAGGCATGTGTAATCACCAGCGTAGATGTGTAAACACTTTCACCCAGCAATATCGCTGTACGATGATCTGCGCGACTCGAACTGACAAATCAGCAATATACAAGACATTCCCCTGGCTGTTTGGGACAGGATTTGGTATCCGCTCTCATACTGCAGCTCACTTACAATTATATACACAGTACACAGCCGGTCAAAAGTTTGTGGACACTCAACTGAAATGTAGTGTATTTCATACATTTACAATTTATAGCTAGAATTTGAATCGAACTGCAGTTGGTCATTTGCCGGGAACTAGATTTTCCAAGCCGTATTCACACCTTCATATTTAATCTTTAAGGCGATTACAACGAGCATTCTCTTGCCCACGACAACTACAGAAAAAGAAAAAAAAAAAAAAAAAAAAAAGCGAGTGTGTCTCGACCTCATCTGCCAAATTGCTTCTTTCTGATTGGCTGAAATCACCAAGTAACTTTTTCTATCGTTTTGTCTTGAAAAAATTCTGCATTTAATGGTGAATGTGTTGAGAGTATATTTGGCAACCTGTATATTCCTGCACCTTTGTATTTAATGCCTTGCATTGCAGTAATAGCTAGAATTTAATCAAATAAATAAACAGGATCTACAGAAAAAGCCTGATGT
This sequence comes from Ictalurus furcatus, assembly GCF_023375685.1. Taxonomy (NCBI): domain Eukaryota; kingdom Metazoa; phylum Chordata; class Actinopteri; order Siluriformes; family Ictaluridae; genus Ictalurus; species Ictalurus furcatus. The sequence continues at coordinate 1,929,862 of NC_071258.1, forward strand.
GACTCTGATTGGCTGAAATCACACAATTTTTAGCGAATTCCTCTCAAAATTTTAACAGGGTGTCCGTCCTACACTCACACCTTCATGTTTAATCTTAATTACAATTAGTGCTCTTTTTTTTTTTTTTTTTGCTTGACTA